>NC_040017.1:15329640-15629640 GCF_000972845.2 Larimichthys crocea | reverse complement strand
GTAAAGCAGGAGCAAATAGAGCACTGAGGAGGTATTTGAGCCATATAGTTTGCTTTCTGTTCTTTTCAGGTTCTGTAAAATGGTTTGAAGCGTTTGTTTTCTAAGATGATTTGGTTAGAAATGCATAGTCTGATGTGCTGTGACATGTTTCTCACTTGATTTTAGAGTTCAAAGGGTAGTCACAGAAGATCACTTTCATATTTTTCACCAACAGGATGATGAGGGGGGCGTACTGAATGTTGAGGCGTTTGGAAGTGGAGAGAACATACTGGCAAAGAAGTTTAAACTCTGACATCCAAATCCACTCACAACAGAGCTTTTATATAAACAAAAACTTGGATGGAAATGCTCCCAATATTTATAATCGTGACTTTTTTAATGTCATTTTGTGTCCACCTCCAATATAGAATGAGTCATGATCAATTGAGTTGACAAGAAAATTGGATTTTGATGTAATAAATACACACAAATGCAATTTGGACACATAGCTGTCATGACAACAGACAAAAGAATAATAGACCCAGAGGAAATCTTGCTTTGTTGGAAATACTTTGACCTTTTTATCTAGTTGTGTTATATAAAATGCATTAAATACTATATTTAGCACTTCAGGAAATTATCAAGGCCATTGTTTATGAGTTTGGTCATCAGAAGACTGCTGCTGGTTTCCATTCTCGCCATCAATCAAAGGCAGAAAAAACAGCAGTCCTAGCAGTTGGGTTTTTGAGGATCAGGATTAACTCAGTGGTCCTCAACCGGATGCTATCAAGAGTCAAGAGCAGATTTTTTTTTTTTCCAACCAAACACTACACCAGCTGATTTCACTGATTAGGACCCATATCTCTGACTTGAGGTGTGCAAATCAGTGAAGCCAGCTGCTGTAATGTGAGTGTGTGTGTGTGTGTGTGTGTGTGTGTGTGTGTGTGTGTGTGTGTGTGTGTTCTTTGTCTAGCAGAAAAGGTCACATTACTCTTGTCATGATCACTCCAAAGAGGCATGGCCAATGGCCTTCGACAGCAAGTGGTACGGTGTCATAACTAACAACACAGTGCTATCACAATGCATTTTACCCACAAAAACTGTGGTATTAAGATGTGTAAAACAGAATCTAAACACAATTAAGATTAATTGCAATAATGTAGAAAACATTATCTGTCTAACTGAGTGGGGAAATATGGTCTAAAAAGTAGATTATAATCATAGAGGCCATTCATTTATTGCATTATGAAGTGCTTTTAGTTTAAAATCGTTGCCCTTTGGAGAATTATGGTGGATTATTTGCAGTGAAATTCTTACATAAATGATTATAGACATCTTAGATTCTCAAAAGATTAAGACTAAATGCTACACTATGGAGGACCCCAGGTAATACAAGTCCTGCATGAATAGGCCTAGAGTAACTTAAATCTTTTCAGTCTTGAGCACATTAAAGGTCCATCACAGTGGGGAATTTTACAATAATAAAAAAAAAAGCTTCCCTGCTGTGCAAGAGAGTTGAGCTGAACCTGAAGTCTTATTTTACCTAAGTTGCCCTTGATGAGATGAGCAGCACAAATCGCGCAGTAGTGTAAGTCTAGCTCATTCAGTATATACACAGGAGAGAAGCCAGCAATCCTTTGAGAAATAAACCTTTATTCTATACTTGCCTGCCAAACAGTGTACAGCGTACCTTTGAGGACTGCTCGACAGGAGATGAGTAGATTGGCTGGTGGATGCAAGCAGTTGTGCTTGCCTAACCTTTAGACCCAGGCAACCCACTACCTGCTCCTCCAAAGAGCCTCGAAAGCAAAGTCCAAAGAGAGTCATGGTGTCGTCTGACATGATTAGGAGCTATATGAGCCACACATATATACATTTTTGCACTCATAGCCACTTCTTAAAGCAACCGTCGATATTTCTTTTCATCCTAGTTGAGGTGGGAGGTATTATGTCTAATGAAACAATGTAATGTAATATATCACTTGTAATAAATGAATTTATTGCATTATAGAGCATATTTGTCACATCCATAACTACTATCAACAGGTGATGGAACTTTGTGCGTGTGGATGTGTGTTTGTCTGTGATACTACATCTGTCTGTAAAACGTGAAAATGGGTCACCCTGAGTCATAAGAGCTGAGGTGTGTGTGTGTGTATGTGTGGACACCTGCCACTGTGCACACATTACTCTGACCACCTAATCCCTCACTATGAACGTAAGGCCACAGATGCTTGCGCTCCGGCGGATGGTTGCCTGGGACTCTGGCAGCAATATTGCAGCTGACAGACCCCACTAGGTGATCAGCATGTCATCTACCAGTACCTATCAATCACTCCCCGTGCTCCACTGCTGCTGATGAGGCTACTTCCACTGGGACAACAGAGGAGTGGGACTGAGCCCATCATGGTTTCACACTAATAGTGACTACCAGAAAAACAGCCACTGCAGGGAAAGGGTTGACTGGATGCATCATGTTTGTAGTTTTTTTCTATCTTATGTGACGTGGAAAGCAAACCTTGGGGTCTGGATTTGGAGGAAGGGCAGATTAATATCGACTAATGAGAAACATTAACGGGGGCTTTGGATGAGAAGCACGTGCTGCTTTACAGGTGCTTATCTGCTAGTTGCTGCAGCCAGCCAGCTTGTGTGTGCCGTGCAGTTTTCTTCTTGTTACTTTGTTTCCTGTGAATCTCAAGGATAAGAAATATCATTTTTATTTATAAGTAATTTAAGACTTCGATATCAATATGATGGATTAAACCAAGGACTTTTCCTCTATTGCGATTTGTTCAAGGCTCCATTTTCAATCCCCATTGTGTTATTTTCTCACAAAGCCTTAGACTAAGCTCATTTTGCCATTAGTCATAGGAAGCTCTTGAACTAAATTGAGTTCATGTCAGTGATTACATTTGCATGTGTCAAATAATTCACCCACTTTTCTCAGCCACTTTCAGCTCATTTTAAATGTCCTTTACTGTTTTTACCCCTAATTTCCCCTCCTGTAGCATAGAGGATGAAATGTACCCTGTGTCTGGGAAACGTATTCATCTATGATTCAAACATGTGTCAGAAGTGGCCATGAATATTAATATCCATGGGCCTGATGTCTAGGTGTTTGCTTTGGGCTTGCAAAGCAACCTGGTTGCAGGAGTACAGAGAGATTACACTAAAACTTTTGGTGGGGTGATGCTCAATTTGGATTGAGAGGTGAAGTCTGCTAAGCAAACAGAGATAATGCTGGGTTGGGTTTGGGGGTCAATGGTAGAGCTCAAGCCCTGGAGATGGGCAATAATGAGAGATTGGTGCTTTCATATGCACACAGAAATGCACAAACATGACTCTGACTGACTTTTATACAACCCCCCAGAAAATAATCTGAAGATTGCTTGTCAGTGTCATTATTTTTCCCTTTAAGTCTGTGCGATAGAGTGAAAGAGAGAGAGAGAGGTAGACACTTTCCCCGTCTCATTTTCTGCCACGTTCTCTCCTGTCTCCTGTGATACAGTGTTTTGCTGCATCGTGAGCACCGGTATTAAGGTAACGCTGAAAATCGAATTCCCATTAAAAATGAATCTGTTCCTTGCCTCTCTGAGTCTGACTTTAATTCCAAGATAGTTCACAGGGAAACATTTCTTTATTTCTTTATTAGTAGGCAAATGAACTCTGTAGGGTTCCTCCACATGGCAGGGCTGGAGCAGTTGTTGAGCAGGACCATCAGACAAAGCAGAGTGCTACACAGGCACTCCAATACAGGAGCCCTGTTCAACCCTTACTTCAAAGACTTGCCTGATTAACGCTCACGGATATCAGAACTTCTAGTCTTAAATTAATGCTATGGGCTGGAGCGAAGGTATTTAGTCTAGCTGCAAACTGTCTCCATCCCAGTGCCGTTCTAGCAGCCACACTGGCCTTATTGCAAGTATACTCGCTCTGGTGAAGGACAGGCACCTTCTACTGTGCAATACTTATTGTTATTGTTTCTATATGATGTTTAATCTGTATACTTTGCTGCAAGGGAAATGTTCATTTCTAGATCAACCTATAAGAGCTTTTATCTATGAACCTGAATTAGTCACAAAAAATCTGTACTTTACTGAGGATGCAGTGAATGCACTCAACACAAGGAAGCTAGGAAATCTTTACTTGAAATGCAGATGGATTACTTAATTTATTAGATAGCAAAATCTAAGCAGTCACAATAAAAAGTTCACTTTAAAGGTTAATATCAAAGATACAATAATGAATCTCTCATGATCTAAGGATATGCTTTTCCTGTTGTGATTGGTCACCTCAACCTCCTTGAAAATAAGTTGATAAAATCTCAAAAATCAACTGCTCTAGATGAGTTCATTGACAATTGTCAGGCTTTGGCTCTAACCCATAATGGAGACTCATAGGCCCTTAAGAGTATGGTGGCGTTTTCAGTGTCGTTTTCTCTGTTCAATTGGTCCTTTTTCTTTTCCCTTGTAGAGATGTGAGTCTTTTTTGTCAGTTTTAGAAGTCTCTCCTTTACCCTCACAGAACTTTGGATTATACACTCTTTTCTACCACCCTATGTGGACAGCCTACATTAGCTCATACAGCACAGCTCATTGTTCATTATCAACGTCATTTCCAGTTACCATAGTGAGGTCAAGGGTGGCATGATTAAGGCAGCACAAACACTTCATCATTCATTGCTATTTTAATTCAGGTACATTAATTATTATTATATTATTATTAATCTGTGTCCACTCTGCTTCTCCAGTACTTTCTATATACTCAATTTAACATGATTCATCATGCCATTAATACATGTCTATCAGAATACATGCCGAATCACATTCAGCAGTATGAAACTTTAACCAAACAATGATTCACTAAAATAAAACTCTCAAACAATCATTCGGTCAGTGGTCACATACTGATTCAAACATTGTATTCCTGGTATGGGAGACATTTCACCAGTGCTGCTGATAAACAGGACATCCGGTTCCTCCTGAACTCAGAACCTGTTGAGTTTCTTCTCCGCTGTTTTGGCGTGGACTGTTCCATTCTTGGTGCTCAGTAGGCCGCAGAAACCCGGCCTTATTATTCCAGTATTCACTCTTATCTATTCTCAATGTCCATTTTTCTATCCTTTTTGACAAGAGGCACAGTTGATTGCTTGTAAATGGACATTGAACAAGTTTGAAAATCTCTCCATGCTCTTAGAGAGAAGCATTTTTATGCTATTTTGCAGGTCCAGTGCCTCATTTGTGTTATTATTGTGAGGCATTCATAACATAACATAACATAACATAATAATGAATATTTGTCACAGATCTGACTCTGTGTATGTGTCTGTTCATTAACTTGTCCATTCACACATCCAGATAGTCATCCTGCTGTGTTTGCGATCACTGTGTTTAGAGCTGTCCAAACTGATTTAAATGGATGAGTTGTCCAGCAGCTCAGTGCTACACATGGTGTGGAATTGCTTTTTGTGACTTGAAAAGCCAGCTAGCCAACCCAGCAAATCCTCTCTGGCCAGAGACCATTTACACAGTAGCTGTGCCCACTTCAGACTGCCTCTGTGCCAGATACCGAACCCCCAGTTTGTCATAGCAAAGCCAGAAGCACACCACTTTTCCTGTTCGAATTCAGCCAACGTCTGCTTAGCTTTGCTCTCAGACATGTGGACACATTCAAATACGACACCTGTGTTTTATTAAAACATCCTGCCAGGTTAGATTGAATTAACTAATTTGTGTAGAAAGAAAAATAAGTAAATGTTGTAAGGATAAATCTGTGTGGATGATTGGCGATGCATTCAAGTATAGTTTTCATGGTGATATACACTTCTGCAGTAAAACAAAACACAACAAAGTTCGATGTTGTGATGAAAATAATAAAATAATAAAAATTGCTGTCTTTTGTTGAGTGCTTTGATTTGAGATCAGTTGATAATGTCATTATCTACAAATTTCATGCACTGTTAAACGTCATTACATTGTTTTGTTCTCTTTTTCTCTTAATCAAAGCAATGATTGTGTTTATCTTTGTACAGCTTCTGACTTTGAGAGTAGATTTATTTTGCTGGAGGCACAGCAGTCTCCAACACTTAGAGATAACGTGACTGTATTTAAAATAAAAAAGAAGTATCCTTTAACCCTGCCTGCTGTTGTATCTACATGTAACAGATTGCGATATGGATTAGCAGGATGGCATCTTGTTCATGGCATCAAGGCCTTGTGTCAAGGTGCACATATTGGTTTCAACTAATAGCTTTTAACCTCAACTCACATTAGCACATTAGTTTATTTCAGCTGTCATCACTCAACCTAATTTGGGATCGTAGGTCATGCGATAACAGGTGGTGGTGTATGGATTAATGTCCTCTCCATGACAACTGGTTTAAACCTTAAGACCTTGAATTGAGTTAAGTTTTTCCATGTTTTTTTCATGATCAAACTTTCTAGTGTTGTCTCTGCAAATGTCAGTATTCTTTGAAGACTAAGCACTCTTTGCCACAATGTGGCTGGTGCTGGGAAATAAAGCCAATGCAGAAGTGCTAAAAAACTGTAATTACTTGAGTGGCCGAATCAGTCTCCATAAGCACCAATATATTATAAATAAATGATATTAAGACTTAAAGTTACACATAATTAACAGCCTTGCTGCTTGATTGACAGGTAAGTGTCATTACAGATGGCCTATTCGAATACCCAGGTGTTATTTGGGCCGCCTCAGGTCCAGCGAGGATCCACGGATTTGCCGATATTTATATAAGCAGTAAATCCAACATGGTGGCAGCCAGCAACGCATATTTTCAGATACAAAACAGCGCTTCAGAGACCTACAGGTGACGTCACTCATGCTCTGTCCATTTTTTAATGAGGTCATTGGTCAGAACCTGCAGCCTAACTTTTACTGCGAACTTGTTCACCTAATTGCACTGTCAGAGAGCTGCATTGATTTAGTTAGTTGGTTCTTGATGGGGTACTTGAGGAGCCTATCCTATAGTTCCTGTGCAAATAACCAGCAAGAAGAGCCCGTTGCCTAATTGTTATTTTCCATGCTGAAAATACTGCTGGCCCTTTTTTATTTTCCTAAACCAACCGAGGACAGTCTTGACACAGATACAATGAAAGACCATTTGTCTGTCAATATTACAAAACCTCTGTTCTTTGCTGCTTTGATTTACACTGTACACTCTTACTCGTTGCCTCATTTCTTTTTCTTTTTTCCCTTCACCCAACCATAGTTTTACCCAATTTTCACCTCTCTACCATTGTCCCTCCTCTAATATCTCCTATTACAGCCCTTATACAAGCCACAGCTCTCATCTATGTGTCCTTATTCTCACCTCTCTCCTTATTTTTCTCTCCTCTCTCCCTTTTTTTTTTCATCTCGTCTCCACCAACTGTCATTTTTCGGACATTTCTCTTCTCCCCAACTCCTTCTCAGTCAGCTTTAGATGACTACTAGTTCAAGATCTGCTATTTTTAACAAAACTAATAGAAAGAAGGGGGCTAAATGGTATTCATAAGCCTGCCCCCTCTCTCTCCTTACCTCACCCTAATCACCCTCCATCAGTCTAATGCTGGATCTCTATGTCTGCGCAGTGGTGTTAGTTCTGCTGTGTCAGTCTTGTTCTGCTCAGGAGGTCAGCTTATGGTTCGGCTCCCCTCTGTAATTGGGCCACTATATGTAAAATCAAACACTCTCCAGCCAAAAGCAATGTTGTTTTGGCAGCATTTGACACATTATTGTGTCAAATGAGTATTCAGGTTTGATTAGGCAGAGCTGATGTGCATTTTTCTCAGCACAGTATGACGAGCTAGAGGAAGAGCCCACATCACTCTGATGTATGTAGTATGAATCAGAACATTTAAGCCGCAGCTTGCTTATTCATGTCAGTGCAGGAGCAGTAAGGTGTCTGTTGAATCTCAATAGGATTTCTGAAGTTTTAAGGACCCTCACAGCTTAGTATTCCTTCAGATTCAGACTCAAAAAATGAATTGTAATGTAATGTAAATTGGCTTTTCAATACAATATGTGAGCCCACAGCCGAGTGAAATTGGCATTCTAACACTCAAGTTTTCATCCATTAATTTGACGTTTTTAGGCTCTAAACTCACCATTTTCATCATCATTAAAATTAATTGGGATCATAAGAAAGAAAATACAAAATTTGCTTCAGTGTTTTATAAAATTTTATCTTCCTCTGTTCCTCTGTAGAGTCAATTACTATTTTAATTTTATGTATTTATGTCTATCTGTCAGTGTCTTAGGAATTTAAATCTTAGACTCAGGAGTGAAAATAAAATAGGTTTAACTGCAGGTGCTCAGCGGAGGAAGTCTCAGACGTGAAGCTGCATCATCCCTCACACATTTATTCCCTTTTTTTGAAATTCGATAGAGCTTTACTTTTTGCCTCAAACTAGAGTTTAAAAACTTCTAGTGCTACCCAATAACAGGTCAGTAGATACGGCTGTTCCTTTTAGTGTCATGACAAAGTCCTCAATGCAATACATGACTTCATTACATTGATTATATAAGAGCGCACTGTGAAGCTGTTGAGGATGCTTGAGATGGTAAACTGATAGTCTACAGCATGTGAAGAAGATCAAGTGGAAAGTGCTAGACACTGCTAGAACATTTTATTCTTTTATTATAGACCTGCATATTTGTACTCACATCACAGTTACAGTCAATAGCCACACCTCGACCTTATATTATACCGAGTGCATGCTGTGTGTATGAACGCAGACATCAGATGCTTTTGGATACTTTGGGACACACACTTGATTGATTCATTGATCCAATTAAAAGAGGCATCTTAGATTTGTATTTAGCTTGTATTTATTATGTTTCACTAACGTTGTGTGAATGTATTAAACAGAAGCATAATCTCACCGAAAAATGTTAGCCTAATTAATATTAGGTTTTTTTAGACAGACAGCAGACAGACTGTAAACAGACTGTTCATATTTGATTTAAAACTGCACTGACATTTTTTTTTCACGGAAAGAGATCAAATATATAGATATATATAGATATATATATATATATAATATATATATAATATATATATATATATATTTTTTTTTTTTTTTTTTTTTTTTTTTTTTTTTTTAAAGAAGCTTTATTTGATAGAGAGTGCTGAAGAGTGACAGAGATGAGGAATGACATGCGGGAAAGAGCCACAGGTCGGATTCGAACCCTGGGCTTCCGCAGCAAGGACTGAGCCATTTTTAATAACATGGATGATAAAATATCCAATACTTTTTCAATGAAATAGATTAAATAGACAGTCATTTTTTTAATGAGTTGAATTTATTTGTAAGAATTTTTGTCGACCGTTTAGACTTTTTTCTTTTGTTACATAAAAAACAAAACAAAACAAAAACATGCAGTGTTCAGTTTTCTGGTGGTGTTGCTCACAAGTTGGAATAATTTTGTTTTCAGACACATACTTCTTTTTATTCCTATTTATACACATCAAGTTAATTGTGTTTAATTTTCACTGTGATATGTTTGGAAGAGATAAAGTTTTGAGAAGACACACTTTAGTTGTCAAGAATAAATTGCATTGTCACAATCATTTAATGAGAAGAAGTAAAAAATAATATTTTATTCCAACTTCATGGGCAATCGTCTATATAATAGAGACAGTTATAAAATGACTGGATATTTTTGTAGACATGTGCACATATACCAAACTATGTGTAATAAACTAATATTAGTTTTAAGAACACATACTGTACATATAGAAAGTTAACTCTGAATCTCTAGGGTATCTCACAGGGACTGTCTTAGAGTAAATTGCAACATTTATTTTAAGGTATTCATGGTCTTTTACAGCATGTAATACACAAATATGCACAGCATATTGAACATTTATCAAACGCAGTGCATAGAAGCAAAACATTTTTACCTCCAAGTGCTTTGTCTTTATGCTTGTAGCTGCTCAAGCTACAGTAAGCACAGCATCAGGCATAACATGGCACAAAATGATTAACAGTGAGATGAATTTAATTAAATTGATGAATAATAGATAATGACACCATAATTAATTTCTCTCAGCTTTGTGTGTGTGTGCCTCTGGATACACGTGCAGACATCTGTAAGTACATTTGATAAAAGAACGTTAAGCTGGGTGTCACTCCGTACCTGATGCCTCTGTTTAGTTTGCTTGGAAACAAAACGCAGGTGCTTCTTATGCATGATCATAATTAGAGGAGCACAGCTGTCGTCTGCACCTTTGCTGACCCTTTTCTCACAACACTATTGATCTGTCTTGTCAAGGCTGCACCGGCAGAAGCGCCATGTGCATATCCAAATCCACGATCTTGTCATCACGAAACAGTCTCTTGATTTGATCCCTGAGATGAGAGCAAGTAAAGACAGAGTGACTCCCAGGTGAGCGGCAAACAAAATGGATTTCGATTTAGCTGATTGTTGTCATCAAGGGGATGAAAATGGATGCTACAGTGTTGCTTTGGTTTCATCTTAGTTGCCTGTTTCGAGTAGCGAGTAGCGAGGAGTTTAGTCTTGTCTTGAATTAGACAATCCTCGACAGGTATTGTTCAGTTTTCCACCAGCTGCTCACAGAATTAATACACTCTTATTTTCACTCGTGAACTGAAACTCATCAAGAACATTCAAGTCTTTTGTTCATGGTGTGTTGAAAGGTCAAAGGATTTATCGGCCAACTGTCGGTTTTGTTGTGTATAGTTTAGCTGTGCTTTGTTTGGGTGGTCTAAGGCAAACATATGACTAGATTTAGCAGTAAAAGCTTCATATAGAAAGATTTTAATGCAACAATATAAACATGTTTTCCATGCTTGATAGAAAAAAAGAGTTATTTACTGGTAAATGTTACATCATTTCATCGAGTAGGTGGCTTGTGACAAATCCCCAGATCAAATTAGTAGTTTCTTTTTTCATGCTCACTGCTTAGAATAATACCAACACAGCTGGTAAAAAAGCAGGCGAGTCTATCTCTTTTTTTTTTCACGAAAGACATTTGCTCTAAAATAGAGCAGTGGAGTGGGGAGCAAGCCTCTCTGGAGGAAAGGAACTTTTTTTCTCTCTGAACTGGCTGATCAATGAGATAGAGATCTCGTGGTCAATGTTCCACTCGCCTAAAAGGCACCGAGGGATCCGCAGCCCACTTCATCTTTATCACTGGTCTGCTTCTGCTCTGACCGCAGGGACCTGATGCAGGATCATTACTACCACAAATAGAGATCTGGCTGCATGGGCTGAGGTTTGGGATGAGCTGCGGATGGAGATTGTTGGTAGGGCGGAGTTGACACTTTCCTGCCACCCTGCAACACCATCCTTGCCAACTCCACTCTTCCATTTCAGCCTTGGCATCACACTTGCTGACTGATGGACAATGTCTCCAACAGCATCTGTTCTCTAATGCTCAGTGGCCAATATGATTCTCTGGTTTGCAGTAAACTACCTCCAGCCAAGCTTCGTACTCTGTGACCTGCTATTGGTTGGTTTTCTACAACTGATGATCTCCTCAAACTGATTACCTTCATCCACGTTTTGACGGTAAACGAACTGCTCACCGTCTGGCATCAGTTGACCTTGTATTCAGCTCACTGACACTGAATGGCTGCTGTCCATTTGGCTGCAGCGCTAAGTGTTTTCAAGGACAGTTCAGTCTTTCTGCCAAGCATGTGTTGTATGCTAATTGATAGCCAGGTCAATGTGCTGTAATGTAAAACTCTTCAAACACCAATGAATGGTGCTAAAGCTAACTTTCCTACACTGCCTTACAAGTTCCAAGACCGATAAAAGTGCGCTGATGGTCTATTAAATAGAGTTTTGTTATGCCGCCCTGTTGAGTCCAAGCCAACAGATGTAGTTGCTCATTATACCTGCTCTCCATATGGCACTGCTACACATCCACCTCCCCTCACTCGGACCCCCTCCCGGCCATCTCCTGTTAGGTTCACAGTGGACAGGTAGCAGAATGACTTGGGCACTTGTCAGCTCAACAACCGAGGCAACCCAGAGCTTGTTGGACTGGACGGAAGGGAAATTAGCTTTCACCTTCACTTCAACTCAGAGCAACAGTCTCCTCACTAATGCCTGGTTAGATCTGAAACTACCTTTCTTGAATGTAACCTTGAATTTTCCATTGCAGAGGGGTTAACAGAGGTTATGGTTACTTTATACAACACAATGAAAAACCTGGCTATTTCCAACAAGCAGCCAAAAGCACATCATTGACTTGGCCAGTTGCAAATGGTTTATTTTATTTCTTGTTTTAATAGCTAATTTGAACCTATCTCAGTGCAATCTCACTGTAATTAAGGCAAGGATATTGTAAGCACATTATAATTGGGTTGAGGTATTTCAACTGCCAAACAAAGGTATCTAATTTTCTTCACTGTTCACTGTGTGTGCAAGAGTGTATGACTGTGTGTGTGTGTATGTATGTGTGTTACCTGTGCAAAGCCTCTGTCCTGTGAGAGCTTCCTCATTAAACGCCTGTCAAACCTCTGTCTGCAGACCTGCCAGCCTTTCTGTCACACTGCAGGAAACACACACACATACATACATATATATACAGACAAGCACACATCCAAGCCAGAGCCAGTGAGCAAGACTTGGTTTCTGTGTCACTCGCACAATATATGTATATATAAAAAAAAACAAGGGACATAGTTGTACCTTTTGTGATTGGGCTGCATGGAAAAGCTACAACTCCTTTTGGGTACATCTTTTGGCACGTTATTACTAGGGCTGGGTAAAGTGCGAAAGACTGGTGCCAATATGCTTCCCGGGCTTTGGTAACCAAAACAATACATTTTCTGCTACCTGCTTACAAGTATTTTTTGCTAGACCCTTTCACCTAATTATTAAAATGTCTTAACACCAAGAATAGCAAGTAGAGCAAGTATAAATTTGCCTTAAACAATCACAGTCTAAACAAAGAAGGCATTTGTTTGAATGGGACACTGCATTGAAGCAGCAGGTTATTGAGCAAGCTAGCTCAACTTTTGCCAGAATGCAACATCATCTGGCTTTGACCAATCAGATACATGTAACAATCACACAAACCTGACTTCTACTGGAATTTTGACTGTTTACCTCCTGATCATAGCAACAAAAGATTAAATGATTGCTGCCTTATCCAGACATGCAGTGCTTTGGTAAACTGAAGGATCTGTTACTCTCACGCTGGACTTTCTTTAGCAGAGCTGTGAAGAAACTGAATTTTCAATGGAAACTTTGCATACTTGACAGTTTTTTCAGGCGTAGAGACATATTTCACTTAGCACCCAGTTCAATACTCAGCTCTAGTCGTTACATAATGAATCCAGCGTAAACAACTTTTATGACTTCCTGCTGTTATAGCAAATAAGTACTGCATCTCCTTAATAATAGATGAGAGTCACACTACTCTGTTTTAACCTGAAATGCATTTGTAGCCCACAGAGACCAAACAATAACAAAGCTAAATACTTGTGATGTTATCGAGTCCCCTGAAACTGTGTGTCTTGAGAAATTAACCAATAAAGGGGAGAACACGAGACGGATTACCTTTGTCGACAGAATCAAATTTTACACTGCTGAATTCAATGAGGCCATTTAATGAGTGCTGATTGCAACCCCTCGCCATCCCTTACTTTCTGTTTGTTTATTATGTTTGTTTATCATTTCCTGCCCTGCATACCATTTCCCCCAACCTCAGCCTCTCTGTCGCTCACTCCATTGCTCTCTTCTTCTGCCAGTCTGACTGTCAGTTCTTCTGCTCTCTCCCTTTTTTTTCTGTCTTGCTCTTGCACTTTGTCTCCCTCTCCTCCACCCGCCCTTCATTCCCCTGGCACTCGCCTGCGTTTCTCCACAGCAGTCGCCGTGGTATTTAGTTCTATTTACAGTGGAGCTACCAGATTATTAAAAGCAGAGCGGCTACCTTGGACTTCATTGTTTGCCTGAGATTTTCTTCGCTTCAAAATTTTCAGATGTAATTAGTTTCACTCCCACACCAATAGTGCCATGGCCCTGAGCCAATATTTTAACCTTCTAATTTTGAGCTACAGCTTGTTTACTAGTATTTACAAGTTGTTTACCTTTCCTCTAATAATTTTCTGTGCCTTGGCTAAATACAGTAACATTTTCAAAACCTTACTGTCTGTGTAAGTGTGTGTAAATCCTGAAACTGATGAGAAGCCAATGCCATCAGTGTATGAATGTGTGTGAATAGGTGAATGAGATATATCGTGTAAAAGCACTTTAACTAATCAGAAGACTAGGAAGGTGCTATGTAAGTACAGTCCATTTACCATTTGCTGTCTCAGAAAAGATTTTTAGAGAACCTGGAAACATGTTTCCTGTGCTAAATTGACTTTGGACAATGATGAAGATAAGTGGTTACTACTGATGGCAGAAGAATGAGGCCTGTAGCGCTCTGTGGGGATGCAAGTATTGGAAACAGCAGTATTAGCAATACTTTCTTTTACTTTTTGCTGTTGTTGTTTGTGATAGCTAACATCCAGTTGTGACATCAAGCAGGTACAGAGCAACTTTTATTTGGAGTTTCTGGTTCAAAAGATGTTATAAAGTCCATCATTATCTTTTTTAAGTTGTTTTTGGTCACCAAACAATGAACTGAGAAAAAACATCTGGCTTGTTATTGACTAAATTCGCTGTTATGTTCCCCACCAAACATTGTTGGAAGTTTGTGCTGGGCAGGTAACGTTTGTGGGTTTATCCGAGCTTTTTTCACTTAAAGCAGATGCCTGCTGTGGTTGGAAATAAAACTGAGCAGTGAGACTGAAGCAAACAAAACCAGACCGTAAAAACCAAACAACAAGCTGAAAGACACTGAGGGGAACTGCAGAGGGGGTCAGAAAAGGCAACCCATTTTGCACCACACAGTCATTTAATTGATTGTTTTGTTTAGCGCAGCTTTAACAATTATCACAAGCCCAAACAAAGAGCAGTACAATCAAGAACTCATAATATGTGATAAGATGTGCCAGTTTCAGTCTTCAACAGTGGCTTCAAGTAGATTAGTACCCAGGATTGCTGGCATGGCAAACTAGTTTCCTGTGGAGATACACCGAAAGTGAAGCAGCTCTTCGGTTCAGAGAGTCTTTGAAACTGTGCCGTGCAAAGACACATGTAGGAAAGATTTTTCTGTTTTTATTTTCGGGATTAATCGACCAGCAGAGTGACTGATACTAGCTGTTGGTTGCAGATAAGAAGTCTGGCAGGCATCTTTGATGCGGCTGACAACTTGCTGTTAGTAATGTGGAGATTGATCTTCTTTGCTTGGAGTACCCCTGTTTTAACTCAAGTCTTGATTCAAAACACTTTGTCACCCCACCACATGATGTGGATAGTGATTCCCACAGTTTACTAACCATTCAATCATATTGTTCTAACCATGGGGAACATGTGTTAAGGTATGATGTATTGATAAGGTCCTGTTTTCCTAGGTCTTGCTGTAACCTACATTTAGCCTATAGCTCCCTTGTGAATGTCAAATGCAAAACGATATGTTTGAAATACACTGAGAAATATTGCAGATTCAGTGAACTTTCACTAGAAAAAAAATGCATGCTAAGGAAATGTTTCCAGAAATAATCTTTTGGGGCAATAATCAGGATGTTGAGTTAGATATTCGCCATATGAATCAAGGCTGTATGCCATGGAACTTAATGAATGAATCAAGACTCAGGGCCAAGTAATTCCCCGGAGGTGCCAGCGCTTCCAACAGGCCATGATGGAAAAGGACAGTGTGTTTCTGTGTGTGCATGTGAATATGCGTGTGTTTGTGTAAGCTGCTTTCCAAGCCCCCCTGCTTGCCTCTGATACAGCCTATCCAAGCGTGTCAGGTTTTCTAAGTGAAAGGGGTCGGGTAGCACCAGTCCGCAGTGCTGAAAAAGAAAGGCGAGACCGCATGGGAAAAGGGGACAAGTGGAAAAAAGTGTGAACCATCTGAGGTACGCTGAGGAACAGGAGAGAACGGAACAGAAATGAGAAAAGGGTAGTGAGAAATTGTAAAAATGCAACAGGGAAGATAAAGGACACAACTGAAGAGGGGCACATTTCCCCAGTGTAGTGTGCAGCTATTACACAGGTTTTAGGACTCCTTGAAAAGAATGAATGGCATTCCAGCTGGGGCTGTCAGTAGCAGCCGCACCCCCATCCATCCAGACACCCAGGGACTCCATTACACCCTGATGGGCAGGGATGGAAAACCAATCGAGGGAGTATGGGGACGAGGGGGGAAACAACGTATGGGCTCTGAGAACCACACAGACAGGCAATCTGCCATGATGAAGAGGCTCCCTTTCTTATTCCTCCTCTCGGACCAGCATGTCCTCCCGCATCCCCTTCAAGCCCCACTGCGCACTACTGCAATGCCCGGTTTAGCTGACCGACCTGCCACACTCTTTCGCACTCTCCCTGTGTCTGCTGTAAGCCATGGCAGCATGTATCGGTTCACATCATCACATGAAGAACTGAAGCAGAGATGGATTGGGGTGGAATAAACTTTATGATTTTCTTGAAGTTCAGCAGATTTATAGGTGGCTCCAGTCTGGATTTGCTGCTGTGCTCAGGGAACATTGAAGGCTGCAAGGTTAGCTGCAGTGTACTTAACCTCCTCTCTGACAGTGGAGATGAGCCTATGTTAGACATACCTGTTAGTAGGCTGGGGGTGTTATGATAAATTCATTAGGGGCAGCTGAGGAATGTTGTATGGCTACAACAAATCAACGCTGTGAAAACACTGTAATCAATCTCAAAAGCTTGAACGCCTCACAATGGGGCTGGGCTGGAAGAATTGTGTATTTATTGATTCATACTGAAGGCTTGGCTGGCTTTCTTTGACTTCCTCCTTGTTTCTGATTTTTGCCGTGACTGCTCGCACTGCACTTGCACTGTATTAGATATGTTTTGGATCTTTAATATGTTTAATTATTCAGTCCAATTTCAAGTGTATTATTTATTATTGAGCATGTAATTGGATGGTTTTAGGCAGGTCTTTGAACTGTGAAGCATTTTCTATTGTCCATTAGATTTTAGTAGTGAGAAGCTAATGTTCATTTTCTATATTCTTAGTCTTAGACTCCACTAGAGTAGCATGATTCATTCTTTTTTCACTCTTTTTTCACATCTTTTTTTTTTTTTATCGTATACTGGCCCCTCATGCACCCTGTGGAAAATGCGGAAAATATTTCTCTGATCTTCCATCTGATGTGCTCCGGCTACTCTGTTTCAACTTTCAGTGATTCAGAGTTTCCTGATGGGCAAATGGCTGTACTACTTCATTTGCTTAGTGTAGCTGGTGTTAGTTAGTTAGCCGTGCAACTGATTTAGCCCAGACTGGGAGCTCAGAGCACTAGGGGAGCGTTAGTGTTTAATGTTTAATCTCTAGTAGAGTAACTGCCAGGAGCTCCTAGTTCATTAGCAGTTAATGACTTAGCAACAAGTAAAGCAATAGTTGAATCAGAGAAGCTGGAGGATATCATACAGAAAACTAGGGAATAACTTTTCTAAAGATTGTTTTTTTTTTTTCAAGCTTTATTTGATAGAGACAGCCGAACAGTGACAGGAATGCAGGGAGAGAGTGACAGGGACTGACATGCAGGAATGAGCCACAGATCGGATTCAAACCCTGGATTTCCGCAGCAAGGACTGAGCCTTCGCACATGAGGCGGCTGCTCTACGACTGAGCTAAACGCCGCCCCTGTGAATAACCTTTCTTTATGAGCAAAGAAACACTTTATGTGAGACATATAAAAGCTTAAGCAAAACTAGAGTGAACGGGTTGATGTCCCTGTACTTCGTGGGCGTGCACAGCTGTGCTGTAACTGTAGCAGATGACCAATTAAAGTACTGGATCTGTGTAAAGCGATTATTTTTACATACATTTACCTCATTTGACACTTTGGTCTCATTTAATGTCAACATCTGGCACTATAACATTATATATATATAGCTAGCCCCTACGCTGTTCATCTGATATGGATGAAAAAAAGTCAAAGTTGAGAGTTTATTTTAACATCATTGACACTGTGCTGGAGTACAATGCCAGTTCAACTAATAAAGACATAAGGGAAAACACTTGAAAGGTATAGTTAAGCGTTTAAGATGTTTTGACTGATAGATGAATGGATTTAACAGTGAATATCGTATTCTGTATTAACATCACTAGTGATGACTTCTCTTTTTCTGTAATAATTCTTTTAACAGCATCAATATCCATCCGCAAAACATCATCACATTACTCCGGTTTCCTTTGTGTGTGTGTCTCCTGAAACACACAGTCGAGCTGCTTCACAGTGAGCTGGGTAAACAAAATGTTTTGTAACAGTGGTTGAGGGGGTGTTACACTGAAGATCTCTAACAAGAGCTTGTTCATGTGGGAGGAACAAATCTAAGTTTGAACCATATCTTACACTGCCTCAGTCACTGAGAAATGTGTATTTTGATATTTTGAATATGTACATTACCACAGACCCCTGGGTTATCTATCTATCTACAGATTAAACTGATTTCTGAAGCTATTTCTTCTTCTAGCTGTCTTCTGGCTATTTAATGATATTTTTATTCCCAAGTCTTATTTTGTATCTCTTATACGGTCTGCAGACGTCTGCTGCATTTTAAAACATGAAATGTCAAAATCAACTGCAGATGATTAAAATGCAACAGGTAGTCTGACACCAGCTTCTCTGTGCAGGTGCCCTATGTCAAGGTGGCTCCAGAGGACATTCTAAAGGTTCAATTCCCCCGGTTCACCACTCTGGACATGAGGCCAACCAACACTGACATCAGCCTGGCTGTGGCCGGCCTCCTCACCTTCTTTAACAGCACCACCGCCTGCCTCATCTGTGCACAGGCTGACTGTGAGTACGACACAAAATACACATTGATACACACCTGAGGGAGAATGCTCACGCACGCCTTCTCTACGTCTGCTAACAACGTGCAAACATTTTTTTGTTTAACGTCTGGTATCCTTTAACACGTGTTAGCACACATAAGCTTCTGGCTCGCACGCTGACTGCGTCTTGACAACAGATGCAGTGCTTATCAACATCTCACCCCGTGACACACTTCCCGTCTGAAGCAGCTGCTGCACTCCACAGCTAAAGCTCCCTCACAGTGACAATGCCTGACGACTTTATCCCAGAATAAATTTCCATTTTTGTGGAATCCTTTCCCCTCGTCATCATTTTTAAATTAAGATAATGCCATGCTACATGTGTAATCTGTCTTCAATCTGTAGTCTTAATGTGATGTGGTCAAAACACTCTTAAAACACCGCCTGCTAATGATCAAAAAGCATCTCTAAAACCGGCAAAGGGAAATGAGGATAGAGTTTGCAGCTCTGTCCACTGGTGAATCTGACCGCCTCCTTGTCAAAGGCACTCGTTAGATTCTAAAGATACTAAACTGAATGACCTTAAAGAAGCTTGAAAAGCTCCTCGAGGGAAGTTATTTTTGTAAATAGAGAGGAAGATTAAATCATGGCCTGTTCCCACCCTCTTTTAGTTTAGCAAGCAGTAATTACAACTCCCTAGACAAAGGCACCGTGACCCTGACTGGCATCCACTAACCTTTTTTCCTAATCAGTGCGAGGCTTTGAAGAAACAAAATAGACTTGAGACATCAAATGTGTCAGACAGCCCAAAGAAGGAAATAAGCCACTATGAACCGCCTATCCGCCTATCTCAATTCTCAGTTCTTTTGCCTTTTAACTTTCTCTTTGACTGTCTCTTTTTGGACTTAACTTTAGTGTCTCTTTTCATTCATAACCTTTTTAGACAAGAGTTGCCTCTTAAAGTGCGATATTTCATATATTAAACCCAAACTTGTGTGTCTGCAAAGTTTGCATGCTTTTTTTTTACAGCGTACTGTACAGTATGAACGCGCATTGTGTTCTGCGTCCTAAATTGGCTAAGGGAGAACCGCACGTGTTCTGCGTCCTGATTAACTAATGGAGTACTGTACAAAATGCGTGTAAAAAGGTGTATAAAAGTGTGTGGTTAGGGGTTTTACAGCCTTAAAACATGTATAATAATCGTTAAACTTACTTCGCGGGTTTCGTTTATTGCTGGTTATTTTTAGAATGTATCCCCCGCGATAAACGAGGGACCACTGTATTCAATTTCTCAAATATGTCATTCGATTATGCAAAAATTAGAAATTGTTGCAGGGAAGAATTAATTAAATTTACTAAAGTAAAATGTATCTCATACTGTAGATTAACCCAACGCCACTACAACTGTATGGGTCACAAATATATCATTAATTGTTTTTCCTTCTAAGTGCCCCTGCACTTCTCAGTCATTCTTCCACTTCTGGGCTCCCATCCTGTTTCTGTGACATTTATTACACAGAGAGTTGATTAAAACAGCCCTGGTGAGAACACTGATAACAAGTCAACCTTTTAGGAACCCTCTGACTTTAATATTGGCGAGTTTGGAGTAAAGAAACTCATTTTTACATTACTTTTCTTCTTCCCTGTGGTTATATGGAGGTGCGTGGCGTGCAGGTCGAGAGGGGGGAATTCTTATTCTGTGTCAGTGGGCTAAGAGATGACTAGAAAGGAAATTGAATAAAATGAAAATAAATGAAATGAAATGAGGAGAGGGGTAGATAGGAGATACAAAGGAGTGCCTGAAATGAGAGAGTAAAGGAGAGGAGAGGAGAGAATGTTATTCAACAGATGTGGGAGAGATGAAATGTAGTGATTGAGGTGAGGAAAGAGGAGCAAGGTAATCACACTGGAATTATACATTTGCTTCAAGAGGGAGACAGTCCAGGAAATGACGTGGCTATATTGATTGCACTCTCTCATGTGACCCCCCCATTCATTTAATAGAAAATGCAGCAACTGGCAGCATGCCTGGATCTGTGTGTGTTTGTATTTGTGTGTGTGTGTATGTAAAGGTTTGTGTTCAGTAATAGCATCAGCTAAAACCCATTCGACTTTGGCTCCAGCTCGCTGTCGGCTCACATAGTCAGTTGGTCGGTTGGCAGCCTGCTGTCGGTGGCTCGTCCACATGTGCCGGCATCATTAATCACCCGAGCCAGTGACAGCCTAATAGAGCGTGTCCAATTCATGAATATTTTCCTGCCATGGATGAGGAGGCAGGAGTAGAGGTGGCCAAAGGCATGGTGCACACCATAATGGACATTAATCTAGCTAACCTCCAGTATCAATGGAAATGTATGCAGTAGCAGGCATAGCACTGTAACACTTGAATACTGTCCACATGGCTCTTCTCTCTTTGGCGCCTTCCTCTTTAGACCTCCTGGGTGGCCCCACATGTTATGTGGGTTGTCACCTTTGGTAAATAGAAATGGACACACATGAAAATGTGTGCACACACTATGCACCCCACACGCAATCACATGCATGCTGCTCCTGCACCCTCTGGCTCTGTGCTACAGCAGTGCACTTTCATTAGTCAGGTGACTGGTGCAGCTGTCGGTAAGCTCAAAGAGAACATCTAAAGAGCTCTGAAATTTAACTGGAGCTGCAGTACAGAATTTCTAAGCCCAACAAGTAACAATAGACCTCAAACACTTGCAGAGCTTTTTTTTTTCTTATTTCCACCTTTGATAGGCACAGTTGGAGAGCACAGTTTGCCATTTTAGCTTCACTGCATTGTTCCACCGCAGCCACAGAAGAAAACAACACTTCCACTACTTGTTGTAGCAGGTTTGCACTATAATCTTCTCATTTATACAGAGTGCCTCATGCTACATTCTGCTCTTTCCTCTGGTGATGACTGCTTGCCCATGTCATCTAATAATTACACCTCTCAATTATTCGTTTTTTTTTTAGGGTTGACCTACTGTCTCCATGTTTCAATGCCATCAGTAACCTGTCATCATCATTAGTCAGATGTTCAATGACTTGTGAATAGGAATGTATACAAAGGTGTAAGAAAGACAGGAATAGTGATTGCAGGGGTTGGTCTTTATGACTTTAATAACAGTAATTATACTGTGATCAATAATGATGCGGATGTGAAAGGCAGTCACGTCAGTAGTCATGGTGATGGTGGTGGGGCAGGTAGTAGCGGCACTTCACAGTTTTATGTTCTCGCTGACAAGATGGACGGTGGTTGGCTTTAAATGTTTTAAGTAGAGAGTGGGTGTAATTAGTGTGCATAGGTGCAAATTTGCAGTAAAAAATTCACCTGATTTGGACGTAACAAGAGACACCAAGAGACATGATGGCCAAGTGATTTGTCATGTGACTGTAACATTCTGGATTTAAACCCAGCAGAAAGTGTTGGTGCATTTTTATTCTTTTCTTTCTCTTTCTTTCTTATTTCAAATAGAAGCATATCTGCTTTTCACAACAAAACAGGTCCACATTAACACTACTATCTTTACCCTTTTTTTCCCCCCAATACTCAAAGCATCTATCCTGCTCCTTTTTTCCACTTCCCCTCCTCATGCAGCGGTATCGCACTCATGCTGAGAAACCGACAAATGAAGCTCTCTGCAGGAGAAGTAATTTGTGGCTTCCAGGGCGCTATATATGAAGAATGAATATGAATGCTGTTTGCAGAGAGTACAGAAATGATCAGCAGATCAGCCCCACCACCGTGTGACAGGTGGATTATAGTTGCTATTGATGGCTGTACTTTTACGGTTATTTGGGTTAATGGTGAGCGGAATATGCTCAGGCATACTTTGAATGTTTTGACACATGATCTTGTCTCCAACATTTTAAAGTAATGGCCTCAACAGTGGCAAAGTCATAAAACCAGGCCTTATTCTCTGCTCAAGGCTAAATGATGAGTCATCATAACGCACGGCTGTCATCAGGGCTTTTGGGTCTGTGTTAAGAGTGTCTTCGGTGACAAAAGGATTCATTATGTATAATTCGCCAACACCTGGCAAGGAACTCGTATTCAACTGCTGTGCTATAATAACAGGTTAATGTTTTTACACTGCTGGTGTCTCTCTGTGGTGGCAGTGTTATTTGGGAGTGTGTATGCGCGTGTGCATGTGTGTAATCTTACGGGCACCCTATGGGGAGAGTATGTGTGAGGTAAATGAGAGGTTGCTTGGCTTAAATGTCAACCATCACTTTTATCTGTGTGCCTGAGAGCGAGCCGGGGCCATTGTGTCATCCATGCCAATGAGGGAGTATGGTCGCATTCAAAAAAACTTGTGTAACACACAAGTTTGTACCGTATTTGTGAGGACCCTCTTTGGTATATAATGCATCCCCAGAACTTTAATCTTCACAAATATGTTCCAGATCATAGCTCTTATCCTCAAAGAGGAGTTGGGGAGGGGAAGTCAGAAGTGTCCCTTTGTTGCACCTGTAGCTACACAGTGATGTCATGGGCTACTGCAGTACACCACCACCTACATTACTGTAGCAAGGTGAGGAATTAAACCACTGGAGGTCAGCAAAAACAATTTTCAGGCACCAAAGGTAACCTGTAGAGGTTTTGACCACTAGTAGCAGTAGTAGTAAGTGAGTTTGCCCATGGTTGTTTTTTGTCTCAAGCATGGACAGGACACAATCCACATGCCTACCAATTCACACTATGAACATAAATGTCAACAATGTGGTATTTATAATGGTTAAATACTGGTTAAATACTCATTCATATATGGAAATGTGTTTTGATGAGTAATACTGACAGTAAAATGTTTGTCTTTTTAGTAAAAAAAATAGTTTAGTAGTCAAGTCCTGGTTGATTTCTTGACACCAGAGGTTACTGGACTGGTATTTTATATGGCTGCTTCACAGTTCATCAGTTGGATGTTTTTAAAATGAAGCAGCAGTAAATATCTGGTTTATGTCCTGGTAGCTCAGCTGATTGGTTTATGTCCTGGTAGCTCAGCTGATAGAGCATATGTCATATGTATGAAAGGCTAAGTCCTTGCTGCTGTGACTCCATCCTGTGGTTCTTTGTGAAAGAAAGAAAGAAAGAAAGAAAGAAAGAAAGAAAGAAAGAAAGAAAGAAAGAAAGAAAGAAAGACCCTCAATCAGTACTCAGAATTGAGAACCAGCCAAGATATCCTCACTTTTCAAGAAGCACACACACACACACACACACAAAAATGTCTGAAATTCAGTATTCAGAAAAGAAGAGGCGCAATAACACACACACACACACACACACACGATCCAACAGAAGTTTTTTCTCTTTGCAGGGATCTATACAAGTCTGACTAAAGAAAATAATATTTTTATTTTGCTGCATGTTTTTCATTTGATTGAAACTGGTTTACCAGAGCAAACAGCGAGGAAGCAACAGGGCCCCATGTAAAGCACCCTCGTTGAAAAAAAAAGACACCTTTTTGAATCTTGTGCAACCCAAGCTCTAAAGAGAATGTGAGATTTTCACACTGTCACTCAATTTGTGTGTGTGTGAATGTCTGCATGCTCTTTAGCCAGCCACATCTAGTACAGTACACCGCCTAAATGTCATGAACTTGACGTGAAATTGTATTTGATGCCCTTCGCTGAGCTATAGAGACTGGATGCAGGAGGATGGCGGTTTAGCAGAAGCTATTTCAAGCTTATCAAATTTATTCTGCGTTACACTACAGAGGAAGCTGATCTGACAGGTTCGAGACACAGACAGGCGAGCAAGAAGCAGCCAGGAGTGATGTCTCATGAGTGCACAGACACAGGTAGCCAGGTACAGGAAGACAAACACGCACAGTGATATACTGCCATACAGACAGGCTGAAAGACAAGCAGACACTGAGATATAATTGCAGAAGCTATTAGACATGATGCCGGTGACTGGGACAGAGTCGTACTGTAGCTCATGTTAATGTGCTGTGGAGCAGCTGAAAGAGTCAGCTTGATAACTTAAAATTGCTGCATCAAAATTGTTCACCTGGTGTGACAGATGAAGTACTCTTCCGTCGCCATGACGAAAATCACATAAAATATCTGTTGACGCCAAGGTCTATAGAGTGCCGTTTTATTATTACTTTCTAATGGAAAAAGCAGGGAGGCTCAGCTAATGCAAGTCCTATTCCTCAAAGTTACGTCCTGCTCCTATGACTCTCTTTGGCATTGTCAAGATGTGTTACATGAGTGTGATCAGATCTGCCAACTTGCCAAGGGGATGCTAATCTAACTGTCACGCCAACATGTCATGCTTTACTGCTCTCACATGCAGTCAGGTTGCATTTTTCTCGCGGTAACACACTTCACAAATGAATTTAAACTCCTATATGGAAAGTTAGCCCAATAACCTCTCCGGGCCCGCTAATATAAGGATGCAAAGTGACTGGTAAAATGCTGCCGGGAGTGTTTTGATTAAGTCAGCTATGCTTTAATTAGGGCAAATCCTACTTACCTCACTGGAGTCAAACGGTCTATTACCGTGGGATGGAGTACAAGAGAAGTTGCTGAAACGTCCCTTTGTGTTTGACGCCGTTACAATAATTGCAATTAAAGGTAATCAGCCCAATTGTTCTGCATGGCAAAGTTTTTTTTATGGATTCATTGTCATCAAATGTGGCAGAAAAACAAACAAGAGGCACATTTGTTTGTACTTGTTCGAAAGTCTTTATTAGGTGTAACCCCTTGAGATCTACTATGTCATTTTTAAGGGCGCCCTCAACAACAATTGCACAATATAAGAGTGCTTGACGACAGCGTATGCTTATTAAGTTCATGCTGCATTATAATCAACCATCAGGCTCTGAATGTGCTTTACTTTCCTTAACTTTTTGGCTTTGTGTTTTATTTAACTTGAAAAGAAACTATTACTGTAAAGCTCCTTAGAGGACATTTCTCTTCATTACAAGTAACCCTCCTTCGTGTTTTGTGTCTGTGTGTCTCTATGTGTGTGTGTGTGTGTCTTACCGGCAGGCTTATTGAACCTGGAGCAGCTCCTCAGGCAGTTCCTGATCTCCAAGGAGACTCTGTCAGTGCGCATGCTTGATGACAGCCAGGACCCAACCCCGCTCCTGAAGGAGATACGGGATGACAAGACTGCCACTATTATAGTCGATGCCAACGCCACCATGTCACATATCATCTTGGAACGGGTTAGTATGATTCTCATGATAACATGTTTCATTTTTTTATTCATACACCGATTGCTTTCTTTATTCCATCTGTCTATCGTCCTAGCTTTATACTGAGAAAAAAATGACACCTTTATATATTTCTCATCTCAAAGACTAAAAGGAACTGAAAAATGCCGATGGCAAGAAGTTTTCAAGGCTAAAAAGTAATTGTATATATGTGGAGAAGAAGAAGTTTGTTATACTTCAGTTTTGACCTGTAGAGTTAGTGGTTATATTTCCCACACAGCTCAGTAAATAGTATAGTGCAGAACATATGAAAGGGGAAATATTGTTTTAGTGCCATAAAACGTTTGACAATCTTAAACTGCATGAATTTCTGCACTTTTGGCAGTAGGCACAGTTTTTGAAAGACACTTGCCTAGAGTCAAAAACATAGTACCAAAACAAAAGAGAGATGAATTGGAGCAATCTTATTGAACAAACCTGTTACATCAAATTATATGGATGAGAGCATTAAATCAAGTTGAATTCAAAGGATCCTTCATAAGTGAGAATGACGCACAGTTAAGTGGAGTAGTATGAATAAGAACAGACACTTGAAATTAAGGAGACCTTCTATCTACTTCCTTTACAGTGCACGTTATGGATTAAAGCAAGCTGCTATTCTCTTAAAACACCTTCATATAAAAATATAACTATGAACATAACAGTTCATGTGAGAACTTTCTGACATTAATGAGCACTATTTCTGTCAGTAGCATAAAGTATGACCTTTGTGAATGGCACATACCAATAATTACCACCTCGGAATATTATTAAGTCTTCGAACACCAACTCCAACATAATGCCGAAGCTTTTCCTGATTGGAGAATCATGTTTGTAAAGAGCCTTGATGGCATCAATAAAGGTGATTGTGGGAGCTGGGGAAGCGCGGGCATTTGGCAGCAACATATGGCCTCTTAGTAATTAATACACACCTCATTATTTCTAGAAGACGATGGATGGAAGGCTAGAGTGGAGGTGACAATAACTGGAGACTGAGAGAGAAGGACACGGAGAGAGACCTCTCTTGCTTGCCACCTCTTCCTCCTCCCTCATTCACTCTATCTCACAGTAGTCTCAATCTCACCTCAATCAAGTGTTCAAGCTGCCATCAGTGGTCATCCAGTCACCATGGCAACCCTGGCAACCCTGGGCCACAGACTAGCGGGAGCCCACAGTGGGACGTGTGTCTTTTTCTCTTTTTGTCTCTTCCCTCATCGCCCTCCGTCCGCCTCTTCAGTTGCTCCTTTTCTCTTTCTCGCTCTGTTCTCTGCCCAAAATGCGAGAGAAGACAATTTCACTTCACACTTCATTCTATAGTGTTGTCTTGCATAGCCATCCATCTATCTCTCACTTTTTTTTGTCTCCATTATGCTCCACGCTGCCTGTCTCTCTGCCTGTCAAGAGACAATCCTGCAGCAGGGTGGTGGAAAGTTGGCTGCCCTGCTTCTCATGTGTTGCCAAACATATCAAAGCTGTGTGCCGGCATATTTGCCAGTCTCAGATGATGATAAGAGTGCCCAGCTTGTCTAAAGGGACACAATCATTCTTTGTAATGCAAGGCATTCCCCCTTATTTGTCTGCGTACATCTTACATCAAACCCTCGTCAGACAAAGGTCTTACTCTCTGTGGTTTTAGCATTCAGACGGGTTTAGGTCAGCAGTGTTAGCATTCTGAATGTAATCTTGTTCAGTCAGGCCTCCACTGTTGTGAGCAGCTGTACAGAAGCAGAGTGGGATAGATAGTAAGCCCACTATACGGGGGCAGTGAAAACCATGTGCACTCTGACCAAAAGCTGCGGTAGAACAAAAAGTGTGGCAGGGAAGCTTATTTCAAATGCAGAAAAAAGGAAACCAAAAGGATATTTTTTCATCAGCTGCCTATTCTGGTTGTGTCTTTTGGATGGGATGTGGGCAGCAACCAAAGTCGATTTTAGGTTATAATGTTATTTTCTGTTTTGTATTTTATCAAAGCCACAGGTCACCCAAGGGACAGATGAGGTGTTTTGAAATATTACTTGCCACGTAAAGGTGGTGTTAAAGCTGAAAAACCTCAACCACTTAGTTTCATAAGCACTATCTTTAATTAATGTGTGTAGCTCCAGGGCAGATGCTAACAAACAGCCTCCCTGAAGCATAATAATAGTAGCCTTGCACAGTCATTATGCTTCTAGTAGTTGTAGTTAGTGAGTAATGGTGTGCCAGATATATTTAAAAGTGGAAGCTTTATAGACATCTTACAAGGTCATTCAGAGTTTAATAATTAAAGTTGTATTTTGATGTTCTATTTCATTCTTCCTGACCGCCAGAGACGTTATGAAATACCTGGATAAGCATCACGCGCATGTGCAGACGTAACGTAAGCTACCTGATAAAGGGGGCAGACACCCGGAGATCGTCTCCTTTTCATCTTCTCGCGTTAGCGCACAGGTCGTTATTATTGTTTTACTATCTTGCCGCGTACGCCAGTAGCCTCGTAACCACAACCGGTTGGAGCTACGGTTTTGTCCTCCAGAGGCTGCGTATCCAACAGGTAAGTAGCTTGTTTTTCATCGCCAGCGGGCGTGCTTCATTTGCTAGCCAGAGCTTCCCGCTACTGACTGTTCTCGTGAAGTGTTTTCGCTTCTCTGACGGCTGTATCGGGGGCTAGCGAACAGTACCTACAATAAAAATAAAAAAAATTTAAAAAGAGGGTTGTTGGCTCCGGTCGAGCTAGCAGAGTGTTTCCCGCTCTGTTGCTACATCGTTAGCTTGTTTGTAGCGGAGTGTTACTCGCTCTGCAGCTACACCGCTCGCCTTTCAGCGTCACTTGCTGGTTTATTGGATTGTATTTGAGTGTTCCCACTCAACTGCCATACTACAGCCTCTGTAGCCATGTTGTGTGTTTCCATCTCCTGCATGGCTCCTCTGAGCCCAGAGGATGGCCATGACAAATGCCCTTCGTGCCTTGGCATTGCACATCTCAAGCAGGCGCTGACTGAAAGTGCTTGCATTAATTGCATCTGCATGCGATTAGCAGAAAGGACTACGAGGTTGGCTAAATTTGAAAGAAGCGTTGCTAAGGCAGAGTTACCCCCTTCCGGGAGACCTGCATACAGCTCTCCTCACAGGCCTAAGCGCCACGGACACATGCAAGATGATGCTTCCGTCGCTAATAATAAACAGAGGGGTGTTGAACCTTTGGCCCTTAAAGTGGCCTCTGAGTTTGCCCAGATTAAGGCCCTCCTTCTTAGCCTGCAACCTAGTGGCCCCTCAGATGTTTGCACCGCTCAGAGCCACCACTTGAAGAACCACCACGGAGCTACGCTGAGAGTGATAGCCTAGCTTCTTTGCTCCATATGGCTGGCCAGCAAGATGAGGACACGCTGTCTATTGCGGCCTCTGGGAATATCTTTACTGACGATGAATCAGGGGGACAGGAAGAGTTGGAGGGGGGATCCCCCGTTCCCTCTGTGGCAGGCTCTCATGAGTTGGGTGCAGACTTGTTGAGGGATGCTGAGGCCAGTCTTTCCACAGTTAAACAGGCCATCCAACTGGCCATCTCTCGGCTTGGGTTGGATGCTGCCCCTGTGGAGGCTGCTCCCTCTAATGTTTTTTTCAAACATGCCCCTCAACCATCTCTCTTCAAGGTTCCACCCTCTGAGCCATACATCACTGAACTTCAGAGGTGTTGGCCGGACCCCAAGGCTTTCCTTCACCTGCCAAGTGACTGCAGAGCTCTTGCTGCCATGAGGGACACTGACCAATATGGTCTGGATCAGATGCCTAGCATTGATGCCTCAATCTCTTCTCTGATAGTGTCTCCAGATGAAGCCCTCAGACCTGATGCTCGTTGTCCACGCCCACAGTGTAGGATAACTGATGACCTCCTTACCAAGAGCTATGATATAGCGGCTTGGATGGGCCGTATTGGTAACTCCTTTTCCCACCTGGTTCTGGCTCTGTCACAAACTCTCCAGACTACTGGAGCAGATGCCCAGACACAAGGCCTCAGTGATTGTTCACTCCAGGCGTTTGTGTTCATGACCAGAGAGCTTGGGAGACTGATGACCTTGGCGCTGCACCAGGTGTGGCTTGCCCAGTCCCCCTTGTCAGAGGCATGTAGGAAGACACTCCACATGCTGCCTGTCGTTCCAGGACAGATGTTCGGACCGGCAGCCCAACAAGCTTTAGAGCGCAGTGTGCAGGTGAATAAAGTCAAGCAGCAGTTTGGTGACTTACGCCAGGCACTATTGCCTAGACCGAGTCAAGGGCTGGCCGCACCTCATTCCAGCAGGGCCGTTTCCATAGGGCCCCTCAGCAGCCTGCCTTTCGGACGCCTAAAGACAGGGCACCTAGATACGGACCACCTGCAGTCCGACACCCCAAGCTGCCCAAAGGTCGGGGGAGTCGGACCTGACTGCCTAGATCCAGGCGCCAGCCGTTTCTCCCCACAACATCTAGGCCAGTGGGAGGCCCTGACCTCAGACCCTTGGGTGTTGTTGACTCTTTCCAAGGGATACAGTGTTCAGATCAGGCGTCGACCCCCCCAAGTTCAGAGGGGTCAGAATGACTGTGATCAAGGACCCCGTGAGGTGTCTGGCTCTTGAGCAGGAGATTTCGGTGCTTCTAAAAAGTTCAGAGCACTTTCACCACTGCAGAGCACCGGAAGGGCTGTGCCTTGTCCAAACAGAGGCTCTCGCATTGGGTCGTTGATTGGGTTGCAACTGAATCTCGGTGAGTGCGGCATCCTCATGACTTTGTTGGCATGGGTCATCCAGGTATTTCATACCGTCTCTGGTGGTCAGGAAGAATGAAATAGAACGAGAGTTAGGTTCTATGAATTCTGGATGACCGCCAGAGTTCCTTGTCACTCAGAATCTTGACGAGAAGATTCTGTAAAAGACGATCTCTGGGTGTCTGCCCCCTTTATCAGGTAGCTTACGTCACCCAGGTCACATGACTTTGTTGGTATTATGTCTCGATCTGCGCATGCGTGTGATGCTTATGCAGGTATTTCATACCGTCTCTAGCTGTCATCCAGAATTCATAGAGAGAGATAGTTACATTTGTAACTCTCATTTTCTCCATAATAATTGCTACCTTTCTACTTCATACTCTTTTATTATTTATGCTCCAGAACACTTAACTTGAAAAATAAAAGGCTGAGTGATATACAGTCTAATTGCAAGACACCAACGCAGACGTAACATATTTCACAAAATATGTTATTAACGTCTGGTGGTACACAACCTTAGATGGTAGTGTGGAAGCTATTTATTATGGAAAAATGCAAATTTTAGTACATCCAGGTGTGGAAAAGGCACTCTGAGAGTAGCATCTCAAAAGGAGCATGTGGGTTAATTAATGCTCAGGAATATTCTCAGTGAAATTATGATTTTATGGGGAAAAAATGGGGAAAATAGGATATTCTTTGAAGCTGTTTGGTTTGATATATATATCTACTTGATATTTATTGATTTTAATCATAATGTGCATTGCAGCGTAATTAAACCGAAGCCTGTAGCTCGATGAGTTTCTTTTTTGCTAATGACTTTAATGAAATGAAACTATGAAAAGTTCACCCCGTCCTTCACAACTGCTCCTCACTGCGACTTTGATTTAATCAAATTGTAAGACAGAGTGTCGAGCAGCATACTAATGCACCTCAGAAATTAATTGCTCCACTGAGGGCCAACGTCAGATAAGAATGTGTCTCGTCTTATCAAGATGTGGATTTGATCTGTCGGCTGCCGAGTGGAGCTTGCGTTACTAAAACACTGACCTCTCAACTTCTCTCCCCCGTTTTTTTCTTTCTGTTTTCTTCTCCCCCTCCTGCCTCTGTTTCTCTGACCTCCATCTTAACATAATTTTGTTTGGATTTCTGTTTTGTACCGTCTTTCTCTCACATTTTTCTTTATCTTTCCCCTCTTGCAGGCATCAGAGCTGGGAATGCTGTCAGTCTACTACACTTACATCTTCACCTCTCTGGTAAGCAAATGGGAGATGTTCTTGGCATTTAGCAGCAACACAGATTTCACACCTACAAGAGCGCATCGGTAATGCACTGCTGTGCTCTTGTCTTGTATTAAAATAGTAGGCTTTGGCACTGTTCCCTTGAATGAATGACTGAATGGATAGACTAGCAGACGGGAGCTACAAAGGAGGATTTATAGAATAGCATCATCACGCTATAGTGTTTTCCTCCCTCACCTTATGTAGAGACATGCTTAGCGTAGAGTCTTTTAGCAGCTCCAGACGCTGCTTATTTGACCCTGCTGGTTGACGTGCACTTCTGGACCAAACAAATAAATAATAATGATTGCTGCTTATTGTTGCTGCTGCAGTTTTTCTTATAATGATGATTGTAGAAAGCCTGCCAAGGTCCCATTGAATGAGCGATTAAGTCATTGTCTTCAGAGTCAACATTCATTTGTGTCAAAAGAATGAATTGAGTAGGTGCTCCTCACATCTTTTCTTTCTTTCTTTCTTTCTTTCTTTCTTTCTTTCTTTCTTTCTTTCTTTCTTTCTTTCTTTCTTTCTTTCTTTTTTTCTTTCTTTCTTTCTTTTCCTCTTTTGTACATGCTTGCTTTCTTTCATACATGCCTGCTTGTATGAAAGAATCTTGCTGTCCTTATTGATTATTTTGCAGGCGATTAACTCTGAGCTTAGTTTGCAGGTGAACATGCAAACTATAACTCTAATGTTTTGTTCTTAAAGTCTCATTGTTCAGTTATTTAGCATAGAGCACACCACGTTGTTTTATTTTATCACTTCCTTGAAATTTTCATCAATTCTATTTGTGCCCATAAACTGTTTTATACAGATTACATTGCAGTCCATATTGCAATATTGAGTTCACAGTTGCTTAAAGCTACTTGTTAAGTTACTATAGCAACTTGAACTTAATGTAGCTTTGTAAAAGATTCCTACTGGATGCTCCATATTGTTTACAATGACAATGTCCTCAAAAGAGGTGACCGAGGCAGATAAAGAAAGAGCTGAGAGAGGCACCTAAAGAAAGTGCTTCTTTGCAAAGTTGCTTTCAAAGCAGTAGCAGTCCAACAGCTGAATCATTATGACTGAAATATCTAACAGCCACTTTTTAAATACTTAATCTCCAGTGGGTATACACAAAAGTTACCTCTGCAACTCTCGTTTGAGTTTATTAGGTTTTATGGACTTTAAAGCTAACATTTGGTTTAAGAAAGGCTACATCAATAGTATATTTAGTATTTGATTAAGAGTGTTTTGCATCAATGTCTTCCAACTACTGTATACATTAGGATGGGGATTGTGGATAAAGCAGTTGGGGAGGCGCTGGTGCCCTTATTTGAAATGAGCCAGTGCACCTCAACATTTTCATGGAAGTCCCTTAATGGAAGTTAAGGGTCATTAAATTGGCCAAAATATGTGAGTAATGATGTTTGGGCACAGAATAGGTCAGGGGCTTAGTTAATGTAAGATCATCAAGATAGCAGCTTGTAGAAAATTTGATACTATAGTAAACTTACCAGATAGCTTCTCCCTAATGGAAATTAATGAGGTTCGAAACGCTTTTCTCTAATAGCGCTGTAGAGATAATTCATATCAAACTGATTTATGACTCATTAAGAGTGGGCTGCTGCCATCTACATGTTTTCCACCGCAGCCCTTGACATAGTCACTTCTGCTATTGTAGCTCTTCTCTCCCTGCCTTTAACCAGCCTATGACTTTGCTTTCCTTTGTGTTTACACCTGAATAAGCTCCCTCATCACTCTCCTCTAGTATTGCTGTGCCAGGCCCGCTGGAGGGCAGAGAGTAGCACACATATTCATCGTAGATACAAGATGATAACCTCCCCCCAACCACAATCACCACCATTTTCTCAAAGTTCAGCCATTGCTCAGTGACAGCATCGTTAATAGCTTCAGCTAGCATCATTAAAATGGTCAGTGGTGTGCCCCTGGCAGCCTTGGACATAATGCAGTGAGAGAAAAAATAGAAGCGCTGTTGTCTCCTTAGTTGTCGTAATAAGTGTTTCATCCCATTTATTGTGTTTTTGAAAGGCTCTGCTGCTTGTGCACCATACTCACCACACACACATATCATGCATAAATGTACCCAGACACATTTCATTATGTTCTCTCACAGTTCATTGTTCATCGTCCATTTTCGAAACTCATTGTGAAAGTACATCTCTGAAAATGGCAATAATGCACTAAATGATTGGGTCATTTTTTTGATCCTCTTACTGTATTAAAGTACACTATGCCGTTTCATGAGACTGTCCTGTCCAGAAAGATGACAGCATCGGCCATTTGTTCAAAGAGCTTAAAACAGCTTAGAACATTCAGCGCCAAAGTGGGATGTGATGTGATGTTCGCAGCTCTGAAAAAACAGAAAAGGTATGTAGGTCAGGGTGGTGAGTAGGCGTTCAAAGAGTATGATTTTGACAGGATTTACTGGAGTTCACATCCCAGTCAAAGTGGGTTTTCTTTCACTATGACAGTGATCATCCTATAATCTTCACCTAGTTCCCTAAGCTCAACCATACTTTAACAACAATTGACTGTTCGCCTTTAGTTACCGTCGCTACATTTTCGTGTGGAGTTCACAGTGATAGCAAGGGCAGATTGGCATTTTTTTGATGTCAGCTTTGATGTCAGGACAGAAGACTGTTCAGGTGAGGTGTTAAAATGGAATATTGATTTAATATTGTTGTTCATTCAGTTTTTATATTTATATTTATTTTAAAGCTCCAGAAGGAACAGCACTTCCTGTAAGCCCTAGATGCTTGCAGGCTAAATGTCATGGTTTGACAAAATGACCTAGTCCATGGGTGAGTTGTGGTTAGTTCAGATATGACTATAACCACAGCAGAACAGAAAAGAGCGAATGACGCAGACATTTTTAGATAGCAGAGATTAACAGCTAGAAATTTAAAAATTTGACTTTGGAGGAAAGCCTTAGTGAGATTCATGAATATGGACGAATCCAAGACAGATGAAAGAAATGTTGAAAGAGAGAAGCACTAAGTTACACAGGCTAGTGGAAGAGAGACTTGGCTGGACATGACGTCATAACTTTGGCTCTGAAACTGCAGTCTAAATTTAGCTGCCTAAATATAACCTTAGGGGCAGCAAACCAGAGAAAGGTCCCTTTTTCATTTTTGGAAAGCTTATATAGAGGCTTTATTTGAATGCACTGAAAAATTAGCTGTTTTTTAATTTGGGATTTCATTCAAGTTTGGGCTATAATTTGATTGAAGTAATCATTTTCAGCACGTTTGCTGTGGCTGCAGGCTGAGAGGCCTCTCTCTGGTAGAATGATTCTTGAGCCACAGACATACAGGAAGCAAGATGGATGATAAAGATGATTGTAGGTCACTAATCTGTGTGTGTGTGTGTGTGTCTGTGTGTGTGTGTGTGTGTGTGTGTGTGTGTGTGTGTGTGTGTGTGTGTGTGTGTACTCCTAATGGTAGCGGGTGTTCGAGTACAGATATTCCCATTATCACAGCGAGCAAATAACATTTCTGAAGTCTATTTAAAGGTTACACTTATCACTTCCTCTCACACCTTTTGCCCTGAAAAACTTTTACATCAGGCAACCTGTGACTGGATACATGTAATTCTTGACAGTGAGTTTAATGAGCATAGTTAGTTGCACAACGATTTCTGAAGCTCTTTTTAAAGAATATAGATTTAAATATTCAGTAATCAGATGAATGCAGTTATATATAAAATGTATTTATCTTGCACTAACTCAGAAACTAACTAACTCTTATATTAAAGAAAGGCAGTATTCATTTGATGTAATTTCCTGATGCCTTTTCAAAGATGATCCTTAGATGATTGTTCGTGATTTGACATAAGTTTGACTTTATTAAAGTTCACAGAGTTTCTCTATGGAGTCAACTTGCCATTGTCACAGTCGAATTAGTTCCTCTAAAACACTAAATAATAAAAAATAAAAAAAAAATCTACAGCAGCGTAGTGATGTGGGTTTTTAGATTTTGCTTTTTTTATGGGAACATTTTCAGCTATTTATTTGACAGTGTGTCAGCCTAGTGCATTATCTAATTAACTACTGTAGAACAGACACAGAATTGATACCTGCATGCAGATAATTCACTTGCAGATCTTGTGCTTTTTATCATTAAAGAACTGCTAAATGTAACAATTATAATCTGCCTGTGTGGCCAGGAGGACATTGACCTTCTGATGGTGCATAATTAAACTATGCACCTAATAAAAGCTACAAATTAGAGTCACTGATCATCTAAAACTATGTTATGGGTGAGATCTGATCAAAAGAGCATCTAATCCATCCATTTTTCCACTTATCCGGGGTCGGGTCGCGGTAGCAGCAGGTTTACAGTAGCAGGGCGTTCCAGGCGTCCCTCTCGCAGCAACACATTCCAGCTTCTTTTGGGCGCTCCGAGGCTAGATGGGCTATGTAGTACCTTCAGCAGATTCTGTGTCTGCCTCGGAGTTGGACGTGCCCTGAACACCTCCAAAAGAAGGCTCCCAAACTGGATACCCGAACCACCTTAGCTGGCTCCTTTCGACACAAAATGGTCCGAGCTCCTTAACCCAATCGCTAAGGCTGAGCCCAGCCACCCAGCAGAGGAAGCTCATATCGGCCACCCAAATCCATGGATATTTCTGTCAGTAGTGTTCAGTTTGGTTATAATTACATTATTGAACAAGTGAGTTCTGTGTTCATTTAGGAAAAAGTAGACACTGTGGTTAATGGGGCCAGCTTCTGCCCGTGTACATGATGTGGTGGCTAAACTGACTCACAGCCTTGTTTCTGAGTATTTCGGAGAGGTAAGAATTTTGTCAGAATGTCAAATGTTGACATCGTGATATTAGTTGCTGTGTACAGTCAGCTCCTATTGAAAAAAGCACAACCAAATGGTTTAGTGTACTTTCCATGATAGTGTTCTATTCTATATATAGTTAGTATATATAGTAAGTATGAAGTGATAAAACTATATGTCAGCAGCTCACGTAATTCGGCTAAGCAGGTCAAATGAGCAATATTGTCATAACATCACACATTAGTTGATCATTGAGCTCTGCTTATATTGTCACTGTGTTGAAATCTCTTTACACTACTGTCTTCTGAGGAGAGTTTTAATTGTAATAGATACTGTGTAAATACACTGGTGTGTCATCTTGCTCTCAGTCTCTTACCCAGCTCAAGGATAAAAATGAATGATTTTTAAATAGTATGAATATAATTTACATTGTTACTGTTCCAAATGCCAGAAACAGTTTAGAGGATCGAATAAAGATACATTTATATTCATAGAAATACATACAGTGTCCTTTTGTATATCATTTCTGAAGAATTGAAGCTTTAGTAGTTGTTAATAATCAATAATACAGTATTATTAAAAGTGACAATAAACATTTGGCTTTTTTAAGAGAGGCGTGTAAGATTAATTATACACATATTAACACAAATAGAGATAACACACGGGTATTTCTCAGTGTAACTGCTTGTGTTGTACAGCTGTGGTGCAGTTTGTAAACTGAATTTATCGCTATGAAACGCCACAATTACCTTTGTAGTTTATTAAGGCTCACAAGCATTAATTTATCTTATGTATTCCGACCTCTTTGCATCTGCTCTCTCCTCATCATCTCTCTCTTCTTCTCTCCCTTGTCTCCCCCTATTTTCTCCAACCGTCCCCTCCTTCTTTGTGCATCCTCTGCTGACACTTCATTTATCTCCGGTCCTGACATCCCTGACTAACGATCTGCCAGACTGCTCCCCTGCCTAATCTGTTTCCCCTGAATCATCTCAAGACGCTCATCAATGTCCTCACACAGCTACCCATCTCGAGCCAGGGTTTTTGTCATGCCCACTTATAGATTTGACTGCTTTCAGTCTTCATTTTGGTTCTGTTTGTTTGCCCTGTTAGATGCTGTTAGGTGTTATTAATCTGGTGTGAGGAATTAGGGAAGAAAAGACAGAGAAGCTCCTTTTCTCTCATCATCACCAGGAAGAATAATTGCACTGCCGTCTTGTGAAAGCTGTAATATATGATTTGAGCATATTCTAGCTTCAGTATATGAGTTGTTTACATCCTCTTTCCGGTGTTCCTATTCATTTATACACATTGCGTGTATTTGCATTTGCTTATATATGGCAACTGTCCATTTATTAGGTCTCTGTGGAGAAGACGGTGTGAAACGACTATTCATTGACCATCATTAGAGCAAATGATCCTTAGTAGACGCTACCTGGGGTGAAGAAAGATTATTTTTTTGTTTGCCTGTCCTTTCATTAAAAGCTGTATGATTCAGATATTGAACCTAGCAGCAGTCTCTGAATGTGTTCCTCGCTACATTAATTCTGCGGTGTGATTTCCAAGGCACTGGTGAGGTAATGCAATGCTTAATCTTGAAGCAAGTATTCCCTTTAGCTGATGGTGCTGATCAGAATTAGACACCCAGGTTATGGGAAGGGAAAAGGAGCACACATCATACAGATTGTATCAAACATTGTTTCTTTTATTCCATGTGAAACAGCTCTGAGCGCTAGTTTATTCTCCTCTCTCCCCATTAAGTCCACTTAATGCCAGCCGTTAACATCCCGCGCCTTAATTGTAAGATCTAATAGAAATCTCGGCCCTTGGGGTCACAGTGAACAGAGAGATTAAAACAAAAACACGCTTCATGGAAGAGCAGAGAAACCGAACTGCTCCGCGGGGCTTTCACCGCGTCTCTCTGTTAACTTTGTTTTTGGGGAATGTGAGCAGCTGGCATCACGCAGCTTCCTCAGCTCTAACTTAATGTAACACTCACATGAGTGAGCCATGCACACACATATATGCTTTACTGTTGGATGCGTGCACACAAACAGTTAAAACAAACACACACACACACACACACAGGCGCTCCTTGCTCCATGGCTTCCATCTAAGTGATTTGTATCTGGCGATCCAAGCTACTCGAAGGGATTGAATAAATCACATCAAGTTGGCAGTGACTCATCATATGTTGACGGGATGCCTAATGTCATTTGAAGGTTAGGTAAGCACTGGATTAGGCCTAGCTGGAGCTGTTTTGTGATGTCATTTTAAGTCTTGATGAAAAGTGTGCAGGCTTTCACACACACGTACACACACAGAAACTGTCAAAAAAAACACTTTGACACACTGTGCCAGCTGACATATTACCCCTTTCTGCAAAGCAGGGGCCATCAGTTTCAAACCCCCTCCCCACACACACACGCGCACACACATACACCCCTCCTCCTGTTTGTTTTGTTCTTCATGTTCCATTTCCCCTCCACACACCCATGATCCCTCTTGTCACTGCAGTTATTGTCATGCATCTGTGCCTGAAGAGCTGCCAGCACTTCCTGACTGTCGCACACACACACACACACACGCACAGAGAGAGACCCACATGAACGACAAAAACTTAAATAAATAAACTTGTGTACACGTTCACCAACACGACACCCGTCCCTCCTACCCACACACACACACACACACACACACACGTGCAGTCTTAACGTCTTTTTATCTACCTGCCTGTTTGTCTGCTCCCTAGAAATAAGCTGTATTTTTTGTCTTCTGGTGTCATAACGGTGATACAGAAACAGACCGCACACTGTTTTCACAATTCAACCCAGTCCAAACACATGAATTTAAACTCATCTTTTCCTCTTTTCTCCATTCGATTTAGTTAGAGCTGATTGGCAGGTTTGTATAAATCAGTGATGGTTTTACTTCTGAAGCATGGCTGATGCTGTTATTCAATAGCTAATCCCCATTCTTTCCCACACACAGCCGTGCTTCCCGCCATTTGTTCTTGGCCAGTTGGGGTTCCAGGCTCGACATGCTCTATGCTTCTAATTATTCCTCCCAACACTATCAAGTGATAAAATGCTTTATAATTGAATGTGCCACTGAAGAACAGATGAAATGTATGCCTACCTCGTCGACCTGCACAAACATTATTTTCCCTTTTTTTGTTCTGTCGCTTTTCTCAAATATTTATTTTCTTTCACAAATCTTGAGGCGGGTTGCTTCGCCCTGTGTCACTCTTTGTTTTTAAAGAACAGATAATAGCGGCTGCCTTCCTCGTCCTTGTCAATTCACCTTCCCTACTGGCACTTATACTGCCAAAACCTGCATCTTGCATCCCACCTCTCTCTGTGTCTCTCTCTATGTCTGGCATTGATAGCAATATTGTCTAGGTGATACAGAATTCAATTTCACAAGTTTATTGTTCTGGTAAAAATGTCTTGTCCCATATCTGTGCATGTGAATGAATGGAGGGAACATCCCTTTTAATAAAAGAAAAAACAGAAGGGGAGAAAAAAAAACTATTCATGTCAACCTCTTCCTTCATCTCCAGTGTGCACTGTGGTACAGAAAATGTATAAATCCCCCTACCCAAAAAAGTCTTGTCAGTCAAACTACTTTAGAGGGCAGCCACTGTGACTGTGAAAATGATTGGGATTTAATTAATTCCCCTCCACGGCTTATGTAAAGTTCATATTTCCCTGTTTAGACACAGAGTTTGAGAATCAATCAACTGAGTAATAGAAAAGGTAATAGGCTACGTGGATGGCGACAACAGAGAGATCCAGCTAGAATATAAACTATGTCATTATTAACACAACAAGTGTGTTTCACCAAATAACGTCTGCTTACGACTCATTTGTAATGCAGAGATGCTAACTCACTCCGCTAAGAATGTATTTGTGCTGGAGAGAGCAGTATAAGTACTCATGTCCATACACACAGCGAGTCTCCAGGGAGATGGACAAATTCTTTTGGAAACTGATGCGTCCTCAATACACAGCAAATGTTAGGATATTAGTTATTTCAAAATACTTGGCCAATCATAGATCACAGCCGCCACAGCTCAAACATGTCCTTATATTCTTGAGGAGGTAGATGTCAGTTATGGCAGAGTTACCATGGCTTTGTGCATAGGCCATGTAGCTGTGCTGCAACTCCTTCATGATGAAAGACAGACACATTTACAAGACCCCTTATTATTATGCTTACTATTCATGCATAAGTCAGAATTTCTCTTCCATACGACACAGGCAGCTTAAATTGCAGAAGCTGCTGTGTGCATACAGTTTGGCTTCATGTGGTAGCAGGCGTTAAGTTGATTTGTAACGTGATTATACAGTAATTTTACAATTTTAATGTGTGAAAAGAGCTCGGAAACAATTGTGATGGGAGAATATGCACACCTCTTTGACAAGGAGTAAAATGCTCCACTGGCATCACTTCATTATGCTCAAGATCAGATTGCACAGACTATTAATAATCAGAGTGTAATTCATGTCTTAATCATTTATTTATTGCAAATAACTAACTATGGAATGGAGAAAGCTTATGTAATGGCTCGCAATAATGATCTATTATTGCTGGTGTTGCAGGGTGCAGCCAAGTAGACTTCAGCTTGAGCCAGTTTTTCATCACTCATTTAACATAATGTCAGATTTCTTAACAACTCTATTCTAAAGCTGCAGTTTCTTGCACATGTGTCCGCTTGAGGCAAATTTATGTACAATTTTTAATAATACCATATAACTTAAAAAAAAAAAAAACACCTTACAAACCTCACAAAAAAACGCCAATGTCTCATTTCTGCCATTTTCTTAGACAAAGAGAGAGGAACGACAAAAGCATTGATATGCATATTCATTATTCATGAAGGACATTCATTAATCATTTATGGCTAATTTAGAGGGTTAACAGGTTGGGACGTGAGGTCTGTTCATGTTCAAAAAATTATATATTGATCTGGATTCATGAGAACTTGTATGATAGAAAAAGCGTTCTGACTTTTAATGAGTCCTGACATTATTGAAAACCAAAGCCAGACTACAAAGAAGAAAAGTGCATTTTCATGCAATGAAAGGTGTTTTATGACTTATGATAGTGGAGATATAGTGGAGTCTGTGTGAGCACGTTTAATATGTGAGTCAGGCCTCCTCGCCTTATCACCCTAAACATAACTTTCTGACAAAATGAAAACACATTCTGAGAAGACTTATTTACCATAAAATTATAAGACTTGAAGTTTCCCGGTGTCTTTTTATCTTCACAGATTAACCAGACGGTGTCTGAATATTTGTGTAAATGAAGGCAAGCCATTTAGTGCAGTGTTTCACTTCTCACACTCACACCTTTGTATGTGTGAGCAGTTCTGGCGTATTGATTACTCTGTGTCGGCCCTATTACCAGCAGCTCTCCCTCTGAGCCCCGTGTCTGCATGACTCAGTGTTGACAATTGTATTACAGCCTATTATCTTCCAAATCCCTGGGCTTGAGTCACAGCTTACTGTAGTTGTCTTCTTTGGAAAGTTGAAATTGCTTGCTAACTTCATATCGGACTTCCTCTCTATGCTCTATAACTTTCTTCTCGCCATCATCCCGCAATCCGCATGTCAATCTGGCTACAACTGTGCTTTTATATCTTTCCTTTCCTTTCCTTGTCTCTGCACTTACTTAACTACTTTCTTTCCTAGTCTTTTCCCTTCCCTCCTACTCCTCGTTCACCAATCTCGAACCTGTCATGTGCTGTGTAATAAATTGCTAACCTGCCAACACAAAGTCACCACAAGTCAAGAAACATGTTTCTTTTCACACCACTTCATGTGAGACTTATCAAGACCTTACATGGATGTTTTGGTGAGAGTTCTTCTATTAAATTGGAATTTCCCACCATGGCATTAAAATAGCAGCATCTCTGTGGCTTGCAAGGGCACAGATGCCAGTGTAATGAGCTTGTTAATTAGCTAATTAGCTTGAAATAAAGTCATATTTGTTACAAATTGTGAGCATTTTTTTGTCACTTTATGTACGTTTCAGCTGTAGCAAAAGCAGCAAAGGCCATTGATCGGTGACCCCGCTCTACTCAGTAATTAACCATCAAACTGTGTACTTCAAGTGTGCATGTGTGCATGGAGTTTTAATTTTTATGATGCACATAACTGATATTGTATTCTGATTATCATGCGACCAGACAAAGAAATCCAGACAGGTGGTTCGATACACGATCAAGCTGAGCTGATTGCAGGGCTGATCGTGTCCAATCAGGATTAGTGAGGGTCTCTGAAACAAGTTATTTGCCTTCAAGCAATCTCTCTATGATGTTCTGACATACAGGTAGGTGAGATCTATTATTGAGTCGTCATAGTTTAATTGGGTCATTAATACTGACACTGAGACCTCATTCAACGCTGCATTAGGTTAATGAAGGCGCACCTGAAAGCGACAGTTGTGAGGTGAAGCTCTTCTTCTCCTGCGCTGCAGATGATTCGGGAGTTCAGCTTAACTTCCACGCTGAGTGTGATTTCCTAAAGCAGATGGCTTTAATGTCAGTTTTTCATGCTGTTTATCGCGCCTGTATATATTGTATGCTTAACAGCTTTCATACCCTTCACAATGCAGAACACCCTGCTGATCCAATTAAATTGATTGCAGAACTGGCCATATTTTTTTGACTGGGCTGGGAGCAGGAAAACACTCACGCATGCATTCCCTTTGAAACAAAATGGGACAAATGAAGATAAAGAGGAAAACTCACTGACAGAATAAAGCAAGTAAATGACAAAGCAGAAAATAGAAAACAAAATTAAATCTGAGTGAGGCAGCAAAATCTCTCTTTTTCTGGTACAAAAGACCACAGTGAGCCCCTGTCACTCCCAATTCAACCAACTACAGTGCTGAGCCAGCAAGGCTGAAATCACTGTGGCTAGTCAGCATAGATTAAATGTGGTTCAAGTTTGTTTTGATCAAGGCGCACGAAATCCTGTGAGCTGCTTTCCCTTTGTATCTCTCACAGCAAAATCTGCACTACCATGAAAAATAATAAGCAAAGGGAAATAGGTGATATTAAAATTATAGCAAATAATAAGCACCACTGTTAGAAGACATTTCCAATATATAGTGTATTATTTTCCTTCTGTGGCCTTCTAACCCAGAGAGAGTGTCTAGTCTCAAAGGTGAGGGGTTGGTCTTGATGAGAAACACTCAGGTGATCGATGTGAAACACTCAGAGCTTTGCTGAGATGAGCAGAGTTTAGATGGAGTCTCATCTCCATTATCTGCCACTTGTCCCCCTGTATTCCTTTTTTTTTCTGCCACCCACTCCTTCAACACCACTGTCAGCCCTGCAGCCTTAGAGGTCCACAAACCCTTTTTTCTGTTTCCAAACAAAATAATGTCCTCTGTGAATGCAAAGCTTTTCAATTAAAAGAAGCCTCCATAAGTAAATTGATTTACTTTTTTTTTTTTTTTTTAACTTTGAAGGCTTTTCTTCTTCAAAATTTAATTTGCTTTTTTTTGTGCTTTCAGCTGTTATGTTCCTCCATAAAATTCTACTGGGATTTGAATGAATAGCTTACTGGAAAAGATTCCAAACATATGCTAGTGTCTGCAATATTCATGGTGTGTTGGCCTCCACCAGCCTTACAATTATTCTGGGCATAAGGTCCCTGCCTCACAAATAGGCTGTTACTGTTGCAGGTCAGACGTAATTCCATGAATAATGGAATAAAATTGGTCATTTGTTTCCAACACTCTGCAGGAATGCTGCCAGATTGTTTTGATGTATGTGGCTATTAAATGTTTTCAAACAAACCTAATGCATCAACCCCAGCATGCTGAGCTGAGATATATGGTATGTTAATTTCATGGTCATCTCGCAGAGGATGAAACTAGCCGGCTACTGGGAGTGATGTAAGTGACACATTAGTGACTAACGCAAGAGAAATGACTTCAGGCGCAGACAGTACAATGAAATGTACTGTCCAACAGACTACACCAGTAAGAAATACAAGGGAGCTGCAATTACAGTTTTCATGTCCAGCATGCAGTAGACTGTTGTGTTGAATTTCATGAAAATCAAGTAAATCATTTATCCAATTTCTGCTATTACATCCCAGGTTCATAACAAGTCTGCAGGCATGACATTTTGTAATGCTCCCTCTCTCTCCTCTTCCTCCTCTTCCTCCTCCTCCTCCTCCCAGCCCACGCTCACACCATAATTAAGAGGCTGCAGGAGGCTTTAGAGCTCAGCCTGAATTTACGCAATTGATACAAGCATGAAATGACTTATTGCCAAAAACACTGCATGAACATTCCAGCTATTAGAGAATAATCAGTGTGCCACTAAAGTGGATTTTATTACAGAGTGAAGACTGGACTGAGGCCTAAAGGTTTAAGCCTTGCCTACCCTTCCCTGAGTACAACAGGAGGGGTATTATTAATTAGTACTTTATCTTTAGGAAAATCAATATGCCATTTGCAAAAATGTTAATCATAGGCTACCGGAGTCTCAGAGCTGTCATGCTAGATAAGAAGTAAAGATGTTTTTTTTTCTTTCTCTTTCAAATCGTCATTTATGATGATCATGACTGACGGCTCTGTCTTTATCTGTAGCACATTTCACACAGCAGACTAATAATGTCGTTACAATTTGACGTTGCAGCAACGTAAATGACAAATATCCTTTTTAAAGCTGCACTAATCAACATTTTTATATTAACAATAAACCAAATAGCTTAATGATTGTGTTATGTGAAAGGAGTTATTCTTAGTGTCAAACACACAAAAAGTTATCAGCCAACTCTGCAGTTGCCCTTGAATCTGTAGAGCTTTTTAGTGTATTTTAGCTCATTGTTTCGGTTTTACAGCCTGTCTCAATGTTAGCTGTCTGTAATCTGGCAAAATTGGATACAAGCTGGTGAACACAAACAGGTGCATACAAACAAGACTCCAAATGAATTCCAGTTTAGCTCGTCGTCTGCCGGTTGTGTGAAAGGTTTGTTTGCAAACACACAAAAACTGAAAAGTCATAATATCTTGCTACACTACTCCCACGTAACCAAAAATGTATTTTTGTTTCTTAAACTGTGTGTGGCACAAAACAAAACATTACATTTACTTGTACGATGGTGCTTAATATCCTTTAATTTATGTAAAAATGATGCGCATGACATTACAGCAGTATTCGTTCACACCACTGAGCAGTAATTCCCATCTTCAGCCAACTCTATTAGTTTTAATGCAGCAGTAACAAAGTTCTACAAAGAAATGACATTTTCAGATGATTGATAACATATTCATATTCACAGTGTGGAAAAGTATGGACAATATGGACCAGCACTCTGAAGATCCCTGCATAGCAAAGCATAGATATTATAAAACTACCCGTACAGCCTAACTAAAGGCTTAACTATCAGCAGAACATTTCTGGCAGAGGTATCAGAGTTTCAGTTACAGGATGTTGTAACATGAATGCAGCACAGATACAGGCTGATTCAGTGGATGTCCTTGGAGCCTTGGGGAATCACTATAATCTCACCATTTCTATCCTATTTAGGGAGATGGGATCAGTGGACAAAGAGATGAGCTGAAAGAGGCTGGTTGATAAAAAGAGGGGTTTTTTTTTTCAATATCCTGTTTGGGATGGTGGATTTATAGAGGCTCACACCACTGCAAAGAAATCTGTCTGTGGATGGGTAAGGTGTGTGAAGGGGTGAAGGGGTTGGGTTCATGACAGGGTATCCCATTATCAGCAGCATCGAGCCTCCTGGGATCTCATTTTTCACTGCTCAAGCTTACTATATCATAACAAAACACACCAAGTGGTCACACATTGACTGAGTTTACATGTGTGCAGGTGTGAAAGGCCCATTGTGTGAAAAAGGAAGAGAAATTACTGAAAGCTAAAGGATAACAATATAAAGTAAAGACAGGAGAGAGACTAGATGTGTGAGTTTTTCAGAGGGAAAGAAGTGAGGAGGTAACGCAACAGTTTGTGGTTGGTTGGCTCAAGTTCTGGCTGCTGATGGATCTCCAGGTGACAGCCGGTGTCAGGGGCCCTCGGCCAGGCTGTCATTCCCTCACGCTCTCCCACCCTCCCGCCTCCTCTCATCTTCGCTCTGTCGCTCTCTCTTTCTCCCCCACTGCTTTTTAAAACTCTCAGTTGTGCCAGCTAATCTCTCACCTTCCTCTCTCTCCATTGATTCAACTTGTAGCTCTCCCACCATCTCTCTCTTTCTCTCTCTCTGTCCTCCTCATCATCATTCTGCTCTTTCGCCCTTTCCACCCCTTCAATGGTGACAGTTGGTTTCTCTCCTACTCTCCAACTCTGCCTTTTCATTTCCCCACTGCTGGGAACCAACTGTCCTCTACTCGGCTCTGTCCATTTCGCAGCACCTATTTAGTATGCAAGAGAACATAATTGCTCATGTGGAGGGATTGAGTCTGTGTTTGTGCCTGACCATGTGTGTGTATTTGAACTGAATGTGTCTGTGTGTGCATGTGTGTGTGTGTGTGTGTGTGTGTGTGTGTGTGTGTGTGTGTCCTGAAAGCCTACGAACACAGCACATTAGTTTTCTTCAGACATAGCCTGGGGATATTTTGGTGACCTTGGTCTTGAGTGAGTATGTGCATGTGTTGCTCAATTACAGGGATTTCGTTTTCCTGCATGTGTGCACATGCACTCTCTAGTTTGTGTTTGTGTGAGTCCTTGCGTGCGTATGTACATGCATACATACAGGCACCCTTGAGAGCCATGCGAAATGATAGGCTCGTTTGCACTGCCTCTAATGATCCACTAAAGCACACTTAGCCAGTAATTATATGGCCAGTCCCAAAAGTCTTATGTGGCCCCAGGAGGGATAGCCAGAGATACAAGAAGACTATGAAAAAGTCAGTTTGGTTTAATCAATCAATGATATTATGGCTTTAAACCTAACTTTAAATTTATGATGAATAAATAAAGGATATTGTCAAATTACAGTTTTCTCCTGATCATAGAGGTTTCAAATTAAGATAGAGATTAAGTGTTCCTCCAGCATTTCTATGGAACACTAAGTCCCCGTTTTATCTCTCTTCCTCTAGACTTCTACTTCTTTAAATTGTCTAAATTCAAAACAGAACAGACGGCCTCTCCTCTAACAAGACTATTAGACCATTATCCTAGTCATTAACAGAATTTGGCGACTGGAGTTCAGCCCTGAAAATACAGCGCTAATGCGGTGCAATCCAACCTGAAAGAAGTAACGAAGCAGGATGAATAACAGTCCGGTCAGACCGCATTTCCACAGGTGACATTTACTCGCGTAATGGGGCGAAAAGCAGGTAGAACTGCAGGAGCTAGAATGGCTAACGTGCTAACAACAGCAGCCATAAACGTCTCTCACATTACAGCTGAGCAGCATCCCTTGCCCTCTCTGCTTCACCATGCAGATATATAACCAAACCTGTAGTAGGTGTATAACATCATCAGTGAGTGGCGTTTGGCCAGCAGTAATGACTAATCAGATGTTCACTCCCTCTCATCTTTAAAGGGTGTAGATAGTTTCCAAATGGGCCAGCAGGGGAATCTACTAAGCACAAAAATACATTTTCTGCATAATTTATGACTGCAAACCACTTACAGATACCACACACATCACTCCTGTGGAAGAGTCTGTCCTGCTGCCAAGGACAGGTATCATCTACATGTCTTACGCATATTTTTTCACTTCCTTTGCAGCCTCATAACTACCCCTATCAACTCTCTTGTGATGTTCTAGTAGGTCATCTTGAACCCTGTGCAGGTCTTTTCCGCACTTACCTGGAATATATTTATTACCGGAGCTTGTTGTTAACATGCAGGAGAGGTGCCTTGCTGCACGCAAGCAAAGCTAAACATTTGGGATTTACAGGTTTCTGGGAGGTTGGCAAAAGGCATAATAAGCCTCCCACTCAGAGTCAATATCCACTGCTTCTTCCTGCCCTGCTCTGCTCCGAGTCTCTATCAGTGCAGTCACCCCACTGGTGTCTTCACAGTGGTGTTAGTCATGCATGGTCTCCTCTTGGTTAGAGAGCTTTTTCCACCTACCTCTTTATTGTGATTTAATTCATTGACCTTCACTCTTTTTGTCTGAATGTGCATTATCTGACTTGTCTAATCCACTTTCATTCATTTTTTCTCTCTTTAATGAAAAATTCAGTTTTTCTGACTTCAGCTTTGTTGCTTTGATATCTCCATCAGCCAGTCAAGAATTCACTATAGCTGACAAAAAATATGCTGGCGTGTTTTTAAAAAATAAGATTTTGACACAGTCCTTAAAGCCGGTATCACACACGATGTTGAGGTCTAAAGGAAATGTAGTTAGCAACCTCTAACTTCTCAAATACTTGGCTTTCCAACCTGCTAACCATTGTAACCCATACAGTACATGCACATCCATCCACGCTTGTCCATGGTCGTGTTGCTGTGGCAACAGGTTTAGCAGGGCGTTCCAGACGTCCCTCTCTCTAGCAACGCATCCCAGCTCCTCTTAGGTATTCTAAAGCTAGATGGGTTGTGTAGTCGCTCCAACAGGTTTTGAGTCTACCCTAGGATCTTCTCCTAGTGGGACATGGCCTGAACACCTCCAAAGGGAGGCACCCAGGAGTCATCCTAAAAAGATGCCAACCCTAGTTGACTCCTTTCAATGTGAAGGAACAATGGCTCTACTCCAAGCTCTTTCCGGATGTTCGAGTTCCTAACCCTATCTGTAAGGCTAAGTCCAGCCACCTGGTTGAGGAAACTCATTTTGGCCACTTGTATCCGCAGTCTCATTCTTTCGATTACTACCCAAAGTTCATGACCATAGGTAAGAGTTGGAACAAAGATGGGCTGGAAAGTCAAGAGCTTTGCCTTCCAGCTCAGCTCTATCTTCTCCACAATGATCCGGTACAGCACCAACCTGCTAGTCCATTTCACATTCTATTTTCCAATCACTTGTGAACAAAACCTCGAGATACTTGAACTCCTTTGCTTCGGGCAGCAATTCACTCCCAAGGAGCATACCACTATTTTCCAGCAGAGAACAATGGCCTGATCCTTTAAGCCGGTAGTACACATGAGGTTGAGGTTTTAGTGTAGTTAGCAATTTTGATCACTGTTTTTCCATCATTTCCCTCCCTTCATTTCCCTTTCCAACCTGTTGACAATTGTAACCCATATACAGTAGATGCACACATATGTGGTTCCTACAGTATTTGTTCTCCCCATACTCTGCCTGCTGCCTCTTTCCTCCCACACTATGCCTTTTTATTTTCTACCACAGTCTCTTTTTTGCCCCCTCTTATCTAGCATCCCTGGCCTTGGTGGCAGACAGACAGATGGACAGACAGACAGGTAGACTTGGCTTGGCCACACTGTCATAAACTAGATGGCACAACAGGCTGCCAGGCAAAAGCTACCACCTGAGGGGGGACTAGGTTCTGACACCTCTATTAACCTTCAGGAGATGTCCATCCCCCATCACACCCGTGTCTCATCTCCTTGCTGTTCCTCATTTTTCGATTTTAACTTGTCCCCTGTCTGCTGTTCCCCAGGCAGAGAAAAACCTGCGTGTCCCTAGAGCAAAAGAGCCAAATGACAAATACCTGTATACTCCTCGCCCCAAAACCTGGAACATTTCAATATGCCATGGATTTCTATCTCACTTTCTCAATTATCCATCTGTCCTTTCTTCTCCCATTTCCTGTCTCCAGTCTGTCTCAGGATCTTTCCGTCTTGTCAGTCTGTCTCTCGCTCATTTTACCCTATTAGCACCGCAATCCAGTATTCATACAATGATTTGTGTGTCAGGATATGCATATGGCCAGTGGCAAAATGCATAGTTTTGTGCAATGATGCATAGCTAAATGATTGAAATTAACAAATTGCTGCAGCTTTCTCACGTCAATCAACCTGAATAATATCAGTTAATGAAAACTAAATTAGACAAATTAAATCTGATGTAAACATATTTGATTAACATGCCCTTTTTACCTTGACAATAATTCAATATGTCATTTGGTGTTATTTAAAGTAGATAATGGGAGATCATGGTAGAAAATGACAGCTCCCATCTAAGCCAGCTGCATTCATCCAATAATCTATATAATAATCTATCTGTCTTTCTGCTTGCCTCCTTCTCTCTCTCTCTTGTTTTTACCCTGCAGGAATTCCCTTTACTCCGACTGGACGATGTGGCGGACAAGCGGGTGAACATCATCGGTTTTTCAGTCTTCAACAAAACTCATCCCTTCTTCCAGGATTTTGTGCTAAGCCTCAACCGCTCCTGGCAAGAGAACTGTGACCATGCACCGTTCGCTGGGACACCAGTTAGTACACACATGATCACACACACACGCACTATCACACAGAAATGGTTAAGGCCAAGGTAACAGTCTAAGAATAATGGATGAAGCCTTTTTCATTTATTTCCTCACCAAGGAAATAAGACCTTCATTACACCACGTCCTAGGCATTATTCTTCCGGTTATTCTGCTTCTCAAGCCCACCACCAACTTAAACACTGAAGTCGCTTAGACACAAAAATGTCTGCAAAATATGGGGATGACATTTATCCGGTTAGCAGTTAAAATTGCAGGTGTTGCTGTAGGCAGTTGTTGTTTTCCAGACAGCTCATTAGCAGCATTTGGCACCCTCCTTATTGCATTTATAATGGCATCTTCCTTGTTAAATTTGCTTCAGAGGAAATGCAAAGCAAAATAGCAGCTTATGTTCAAAGCCCCCCCCCCCCCTTAAATCATCTGCTGTTCTTCATCTAAACATTGTCTGTAGCATTTAGCGTACTGTGTTCTGCATATTTAAGTGACATCAAAACAGCCTCAAATCAGCTCTGTTAGCATGTAAATGACTGAAGACTGTTGCAAAGAAACTTTGAATAAAGTTTTTTTTTTTTTACACTCGAGCCAACCAGACCAGACAGAAAAATTGGTCTTCATGCTCATTTTGTATTCTCAGCACTCCCACTTATTTTATGTGATAGGCTTATCGGAGTTAGACTCAGCAAATAAAATGTCATAAATGACCTGCATAAACATGACAAGTGCCACCTATTTGCAATTGACCGCTTGTTTACGAGACCAAAATTTATGAGATTATTATCTAACTTGGTGTTTCCTCTCAAGGCACGCTCTCTCGCCCATTTGTCCGGGTAACTCATAAAAACAACATCTGAGAGTAACAAGAAGAACTTCAGCTATTAAATCGAATTCCTGCTCTCAGAGAACACATCTCAGTCGTGAAATTAACACGTATTAATTATTTATTTGAAATTAGTTTTGAAAATAGCACAGCCAGCGATATAATAATACACAGCCTTATATCGTATCCTGAGAAAATAGTAATATATTCATAGCCATTGTGCCAAAAAAACGAATGATTAGTGAATAAAATAGTGAGAAAGTAAGATTTCTACATGATTACTCACACAGATATGTGTTAAATATAATACAAATTCACATATTTGAGCTCGGCTCTTCAAAGTAATACAAAAACATGTTTTGCATTACTTAATTTTAATTAGGAATAACTGCTAAGAATTATAATGGAAAGCAACAGGAGAAATACATCTCAATGAAAACAGTGTTTGCAAATCTTTTTCTTAAGGGCTTCATTAGGAGCCAGAAATTCAGCAAAGTCAATTAATGAGTGAATCGCTCTCTGTGTTTGAAGTCAAGAGAAAGTAAGAAACAAATACACTTAAACATGCACCCATCACCCCCTCCTGCTTCCCACAAGCTGGGTTGGGAAACAGGTTAAGAATAGTTTGAACACAGCATGAAAAAATCTTGTGTTTTGTGCACAGCAGGTCACTCAGATACTTCTGAGCCTGCGACAATTAGGAATTGTGACTAATTAGCTAATAACTGGTGAGAATAAAAGCTAAGGAAGGCAAGGCAAGAAAAAGATCATTTAGACATGCACATAGATAATTTGCTGCCTTTTCATTAACAGTAATTAGGACTGGAGGAAATGTAACTGGGGCTTACACATACAAAAATTCATACCAGTGACCTCTTTTAAAAAGCTTTCATGCATTCAAAGATACCATCACCATGCCAGCTGATCATAAAAGTTCATCAGAGAAAATGTAATGAGACTATTTTACAGGGGACAAGTTATTAAATATCTTAGTAGCAAAGTAACCAAACAGACGGTCTAATCTTCATCTGAGACTAAAATATCGGTATAGATTTCTGTGTTTGTGTTAGAAAACTTTAAACAAAACCAAAAGCTGAAAGGTTTTAGATACAATATTCTTTTCTTTTTTTTGTAGCCGTCTGAAACAATTAAAGCAGCTCCTGTTGGCACACAGCGTGAAGTATACAGGTGAAGGTTGAAAGAAGACGTGCTGCTCGAGTGAAAACTTTTGTAGGTCACTTTCAGTTTGTTTATGAAAAACTATAAAAACATGATGCAAGGACGACTTTAAAACTCCCCCAAAGCGTGCAAATCTTGGTGCAAATCTATCTTTGGATTGCATGTCGCTTTATTTCTTGGTATAATCAGCTGAGATGATGTAAAACAAAATAAATAACTGCTTCAGCAACTTGACCCATACCAGTTTCCTCTTACTCAGAATTTATTCTAAGACATGAACATGATACGAAATGTCCAGACCTGTTGTACAAGTCATGTAATATTAACTCTCTTATCCCGGCTACTCTGTATGCTACAGAGACACATGGTGAGCAAAGAAAGAGACCGCATAGATGACTTCCAGAGTGAAATGAGTAAATGCCACGATGTTACAGTATTAGCCTCACATCAGAGATTTTATTAGATATGAGTGGAATATGATCAGAAACTCTTGCCACTAACCCAACAATTTCACTATATCTGTTCGCACCACCAAGACATTATACCCATATGTCAAAGCTAAAATGCATTGACTGTGTAATGCCTTTTCAGACTGTTTGTGCACGCCATATAGCTCTTAATGCGCATTTCAAAGTTGTAATACATCACAGTTTACTATGCATCACAATCCCTCTCAGCCCCCTATCAATATTCACCAAACATCAGGGCTATTTCGTCTCTAGTTCCTTTACACAGATGTACACCAGTGAAGCTTAGACTCTCCCGTAGCTCCTGATGCAAGGCATCATGCATTTTAATCAAATGTACATAGCAGAATGCAGTGGTAGAGACGATGTGGTTGTTTGTACAGGAGGGATAAGAGGAAAGGCTGCCTCTCCTACTGTTTTCTGGCCCTCACTGAGAGAGGCAGGCAGTAATTGGAATGGTCAGGGTGTGCCAGCTTCATTGGGGATAAGAGTAAGAAGGACAGAGTCTCTCTGAGAGACGGAGAGAGAGAGAGGAGAGAGTGATGGTTTCAACGCTGTCAGCAGATCAGAGTCTTTCTAATGATCTAATGGAATAATCTCACTGCCACTCCAGGGATGGGTTAACCCCTCACTGACCGCTAACCACCGACATGTTACGCTTGCAGTTTGTGGTCTTTGGGTTTTTGGACGGTGTGTGTGTGCGTGAGGGTGTGAATGCATAATATATTCACCTTCTTCCTCTCCCTCTCCCTCTGCAGCTCTCCTCAGCTCTGCTCTTTGATGCGGTATACGCGGTGGTGGCAGCGGTCCAGGAGTTGAATCGTAGCCAGAATGTTGGCGCCACTCAGCTCTCCTGCAAGTCCTCCAAGATCTGGGAGCACGGCACCAGCCTCATGAATTACCTGAGGATGGTAAGATTGCTTCTGCCGGATGTGATGAAAATAAACGACAGGACTGACCACTTAGGAAGAAATGGTCTGACATTTTGGGGAATCGGATTATTTGCTGTGTTGAGTTAGATAAGAATATCGATACCAGCCCTATACTGTGTCTGTTCAGTAAATATGAAGCTGCAAAAGCCAGCAGCATTTTGCTTTGCTTAGCATAAAGACTGGAAAAAGGGAGAAACTGCTAGCCTGGCTCTGTCTAAAGGTCACAAAAGCCACCTACCAGCACCTCTACTAGTAGATAGTAAGAGTACCACTCATTAGTCTGTTATATCTTGTTATATTTCATAATATTATCTGCAGTTAGTGGAAATATCTAGGCTCTAAAATATTATGGATGCCAGCACCTCTGAAGCTCATAAATTAACATTTTATGTCATTTGTTTAATCTGGGAAGTCACTACACCCTGCCAAAAAAAAGTTTGGCATCCAATAAAACCAGAAATTGTCATTTGTATGCATTAAACAAATTGTATGTCAGACTTTAGAAGTGCCAGAAGGTGGATTTAGTTTTCTTTAGTCAAAATCAAGGCAGGTGTTCCACCCATTTCCAGTCTGTACGCTAAACTAAGTTTCAGAATAACATAACACATTGATGACAGCGCTAACGATCTTCACATATAATTACTCGCAAGAAGTGAGTAAGTGAGAAAATGTCAAACACTTTCAACAACAAGTTTGAGATTTTTGGGGGGTTTTTTGTCTGTTTTTTCACTCTCCATTGCAACAAGTACAAGAACAGCAGGAAACAGCATTTATGAGATGATGTCAGATAGCCACGGTTGTTAAAATCTTCATCATCCTTAAATTTCTACATGTTAATTGGTTATTTTAGCCTCGATACTTTCACTGAAAGCAGATAATAGTTTGTAGTCCTCTCTAAAGAAATACTCCCTACCCACTAGGTCAGTTTATCTCCTCTCTATATCATACTGACAGACATTAAAGCAGAAGAGATAAAGATGAGCTGTCAGTGAATAAAACGTGTTGTCCTATTAGGGAGAAATGGCTGTAAGTGATTGGGCTATCAAAATACTTAAATGTGACACGTGTTCGACATCAGATGGTTTGTCTTTGTCTCTCAGAGAAAGAAGACATGACTAATGACTCTTCAATTTTGCCGTAAATTGGGGATATTGCATCCTTGTCTTCACATTATTATTCTACATTTGACATATTTCAAAAGGCTAGAGCCAGTAGAGCCAATGTAGCCTCCAGTCATATCCATAATAGGTGCTGCTGAGAGGGAGGCAAGAAAGATTTTTTTTTGGTGAGGTCTTTTAACATGTCGCTGTCTCTGTGTTGGATAGGTAGAATTGGAAGGTCTTACGGGCCACATTGAATTCAACAGCAAAGGCCAGCGGTCTAACTACGCCCTGAGGATCATGCAGAACAGCAAGGATGGCCTAAGGCAGGTAAAGTAACTCCCAGTCTTACAAATATAATGTTGTTATTATCTGTCTTCATAGTAACATACCATCCATTCAGAAAATATCACCACAGAGTTGCTAGAGCAGCAAAGTTCACGTGATTGCTTCACATACGACGTGACATGAATCGCGCCTCCTTGTTCATCGGCCGTAATATACCTGTTATTGCTGAACACAAAGCTCTTCAGCACAGTCCTGATCTCCGTAGGGGACTGCTTCTGGAAAATGTTATAGTTGTCTTTATGGCAGTGATCTAACTTGAGCTGGATTGTACAGCAGGGAGCCTTAAAAACACTGGCTCAACTGACATCTTTTGGTGCAAACAATCTCCATTATCCTGCAAGCTGAAGTGTTAAGCTGCCAGAGTACAAAATTAAATATCAGGCTTCTTTGAAGTTGCAAATTAAGAAGCATATTTTTACTGTTTGCCTTTACTGCTTCTGCTGCTGTTGTTAGATGTTTTGCAGATATGTCTGCAGGATTAGATGTATGTTTGTGGATATATACAATATATCAGCAGGGATTTGTGGGTGGTGTTGATCAATACCAGTCACTCCAGTATTGCCTCAGTGGATGCTAGGATTTCAGGCTTCCTACACAAGCAGCCTTGTTGTGCTCTTTCATTTAGTGAAAATACTCGACATGCACCACCAGTCTGTGCCCCGAACCACCCTGCACAATCTCTAGAACCGCTCTCCCTTGACATCACTTTGCCTCAGTTTCACACCAGGGAACACTGTTTCAAATACTTTACACTTTATTTTAGATTGAACACATTCAACCAGGATTACAAAGACTGAAGGTAGTCAGTAATAAAATGTAAGTGACAAGAGGCTTGAGCAGCTTCAAGTACCGTTTGTTAATGAATGGATGGCTGGATAACAGGTGCTCTTGTGCTACTGTATGTGCTGTATCAATCGCTCAGGAGATGGTGATATTAAAGCAGGGGTTTCCAGTGCTTCATGTCAAGCATCCACAAATCAAAAAACTTTAGACCTTATACCTAGGGTTGCAAAGGGGTGGAAAATGTCTGGTAAATTTCCAAAAACTTTCCATGGGAATTATGGAAATTTATGGGATTTAACTGGAAACCAAGGTTATTTAGTAATTGAGGGTAATCTAGCATTGTGAAGTTAGCTTCATAAAACGGTAAAGGCCTAAATACCCCTTCAGTAAGCAGTGTGCTATGTGCATGTGATGGAGGAACAGCAGATATTCAAGTGTACCTGCATGAAATCTGGTTGTTTTAGTCAAGATTATGTTAAAATATATTTTCCCCAACTAAATTTAAGTTTGGTTTATTCCTGTTTATTCCCATTAATTCTCATGGAAAATTCCAGAAATATTGCAAACCTATTACACCTCTAATATCTGAAAACAATGTCTAAATATTGAAAAAGACAACTGATGACCATTGGACTTACATTTCCTGGATTTCACTTTGGGAACCATGGCGTAGAGTTTACCGAAGCATAAAGAACATTGCTTCAAATCTAAGACTGGCTAGGGAAAAATCTGTTTGGGCAAAGTGATTGCCTGATACTCTCCCATCCATCAACAGCATCTCCAAACGCTCCGGTGGAGCAGAGCCGTCATCAGCAGTAAAACTCTGTGGTAGATCTCAAAGGGAAAAAATATAGGTTGTACGTGAGGAATGGGATCAAAGGTAAACATCAGCACAAAAGTAACAGAATAGCTGGGTGACAGAGGTGTGATGAAGATGAGGAATCTGACTGTGTTCTTGCTTTTATCATAACAAACAGGTGACCCTAGGTTTCAGAAAATTTATAGATAAAGCCTTTTATATTTTAAGAGTCACAAAACAGCTAAAGTTTCCATTTTGTCCATTGATGCGTTCTGACAGATATCGCAGCATGTGTCATAACTCTGTTCTGTGGAATCGACCGTGGATAAATAAGACTATATTGGTGAACCAAGTGATGGGGAAAAGGAGCAAAATAAAGAGGAGGGAATGAATACGAATGAGTTATATAAGTAAAAATATATTTTCAATGACTTATGCCAGACCTGTTTAAAGAAGTAGCAAGCATTACAAGCCAACAGAGATGTGACTTGATATCATCTGAGGCGTTTAAAAACACATAACAGTGACAGTTGTGCCTCACAACACGTTTTTCAAAAGAAAATGGGTCATTTTTGTCAAAAGACAAATGCTGAGCAACCAAGCGTGACTTAAGTTTCAGTGTGGCCTTCAGCTTTAGACAAGAAACGCCCAGCACCAGGAGTGTGACGTGTGTTAGACACGAGCACGCATTTCAAATACAGACATTAAATGTATAGTACGCATGTTATGACCTGCTTCATGCATGCTTTATTTTGTAAGCTGTAAGCTATACAATTCACGTGACAAATATCCGTTTTTGTTTTACAAAAGGTGAGTGGACACTAAAAACCACATCATTCTTTTGTGACTATAATGTTACATGTCACATTAGTGGACGTGCACAGTGTGTAAGAACAACATCTTTATTTCTATGAAAACACACAGACAAACAATCATCTAATATAGCTGAAATTGATCACGCTAGTAATTCCTCTTTATCTCAGTTCCTCTACATTTTCCTCGCTCCCTTTCAGTCCATGCAACAAAGGATTACACCTGACTATCTGCTGGCGTCTGTGCTTGTTAGATGTGATCTATAATGAGGAAACAGCAGTATTCTGAATGTCATTTTTGTTATAAACCGTAGCTAGATGTTGTGTGCTTTTCTATAAATGCCAAGGCTCAGTTTTTCCTGTTTCATCTTAAGGCCTGATGCTTGATGTAAAGCGATAACTACAAACCCTGAAACGTATGCTTTTTCATGGTGCTGTAGCAACATATGCATAGTATTTCCCATGGAAATATCTGTCTCTCATCCTGACAGCCATAGCGCGCTCCCCCCACTCCCCACCCTTGTGTTTTCCTGCCAATGTTGCATTATGTATGATGGTTATTAACTTATCCATAATCCAACAAACCGTCACCAGATAGCTGTAGTTGTGCCATGTTATCTGCAGCATTTTAAGTAGTTATTGTTATACTATTATGATACAGACACAGTCAGTTTGACAGTGCAGAGAGGAATAACTGAGTTTCACACTGCTGTTTTAAACATTTGACCCTCTCAGTTGCAATGATCTCCCTGAAAGAGGGAACTGAGTTCCTGCCTGAATGTGAGAAAAATCTTCGGCAACCCGTAAAACAGTCAGACAGTGGCCCATCTGCCTTTATTAACCTTGTCTGTGTCTCCCCATGTCCCCTCTTTATACTGGCACCGGGCCAGTCAAGCAGAAGGATAATACTATCAGGCCTAATGTGATGATTTCAACCAGAAGTATTATAAAGCAGGCCTGCCAGTTATGTTAATGGGAAGAGGCAAGGTGTTAGATGGGGGACAGGATGGGGGTGTTGTTTGTTTTGTTGACTAACACCTCCCACATGCTGCTGGGTTGTGACTGCTTCAGCCAGGCAGACACTGGAGGTGCCAGGGTCTTGGCAGTGATAAGGAGGGTGGCTCATTGCCCACACAAGCCCACACTCACACCTACACACACACTGAGCGTTTAAGCAGAATATTTGAAAATCAACACCTGACAAGTTGATCTTTCAGGTCTTTTGTTTAGTTAAAATAGAGTAGTAGCATCATAGTCTACAACGCCGACGCCAAGTCTGGCTGTGAATGCACATTAAAACAAGAGAGCTTTCATTCAAAGCACAACCTGAAAAGAGAAAAGAACATCTTCCATCGACTTCCATCAAACACTTTCAGGAGATGGAGAGCAATGAGGCATGTCGCACACAGCCGCCAACCTCCATTTCTCTACCTTACATCCTCTCTCTTTCCACAGTCGCTAGCACCCACCATCCCTTCATCTTGAAACCGGTGGTTGTGCTATAGATCACCTGACATGTGTGACCATCTGCTTCCCGGGGGGTCCAACACCCTGCAGCAAATCACTGTCACAAATTGAATTTCTCTGGCAGGCACTTTCACACATTAGGGCAGTTTCCGCCTTTCTCCGTTTTATCGATGTAGCTGCCTATTTACTTCTATCCATCTATATATCTGTTCCTCTCTCCATTTATTTAGTCACAATCATGAGCTGTTTTCTGCATCACTTTAGAAACTAATGAATAATCAGTCACTGGATGCGCTATGCCTTTGCATCTTTGATGCAGCTATCAGCAGACTAGAGTATTAATCATTGGTTCTGCTTGATCGCTAAGGATTTGGGGGAAGTCATTTACGCTTTATTATTTACAAACCTCCACATCTTTCATAGTGAGTAACAATGATTCTGCACTGGATCTGTTCCTGCCAGTTGGGGACTCTGCAGCAATGATCTTATAAAAGCTAAGCAAAGGATTCGTAGCACACAAGCTCTGCATCAACTTTATTAGGATGATTTAGTGTAGGATTCTGACACAGAAGGGGTTTACCTGATCAAGGCTCGAATGTGTCATTGTAATTTTGCATTTCTTGCTCCTCAAATGTATTATTAATGCTTTTCATCCAAAACTTGAAACATTTCTTTTTCTTTTGATTTTTTTAAAAGTTGTCTGATGCAAATTCATCACAGTGAGACATAAGCTACAATATCATCTGAAATTAATGAATGACCCATTTGATGCTCTAGCCGTAACTATATAAGCAAAAGTCACTTTAAGCTTAATAACAACTATTTCAGATGACGGTACACTCTTATTCCCAGAATGTCATGTGGCTGCATTACGCAATATTTTTTTATTTGTTCAGCTTTGGCAGGCAAAGTAATTTTCCCAGCTGCTCCTGTGCTGGCAGCCAGGTAGGCCAATGATGATGGTGTAAGAAGTTGGCATGCCATTGTCCATGCTCTGGCCGAAGCACAGCTGGCACCTGTAGCCAACAACAATCCACAGAAGAGGCGAGAGAGGCAGGTGGAGGAAGAGAGGGAGACAGGGAAAGGAGAGATGAGGAAAGAGGACAAGAGGATGACTGGCAGAAAGTAAATGAGACAGAAAGGGCGTGCGAGTAAAAAATGGGACAGAAAAAAGGAGAGGCAAAGACAAAGCTATAAAACCAGAAACACTCAAACGATATTTTTGCATGTCAAATAACAGCTGGGGCAATTTTGTTTACTGCGCATGCACTACCTAATAATAAAGGCAACGACGCTTCAGTCTGACTGACCTTCACTCCTATTTTTCGTTGGAAAGACTTATCCTATTATATTAAAGGAATAGGCTGTAATCCTCTGTATCCTTTAGCTACGTCTATTCACAAACCACTGTAATGACCTAGATAAAAGAGCCTAATACAAAGAAGTATCTTGGCTTTTGTCGGCAAGTGTGAACGTGTTTCTGAGTGTATATTCTCCAGATGGTGTGAACACCAGGGGTTTGCTGTAAAACAGTATCATTCTGGATGTATACAAATGGCTAATATAACACAACCTGTTCCTGTGAACGCACAGACTGCTTTCTTCTCTCCAGTAACATCAAAAGACGTAGGAGTTTCCTAACTCACACCCTTGTTGTTAGAATGGATGAAGGCATTTTCTGTCGTGCGGGATCAGAAGTATGAGAGCTGTTGTCGCTTTATTGTGATACTGCGCTGTTCTATCTCTGACATCAGTGCAGGAGTGTGCATGCGCTGCCGTGCGCCTGTGTGTGTTCATCTGCATGCGTGCTTTTTGTGTTTATCCGATGTGTGTGTGTGTGTGTGTCAGCGCCAATGTGTGAGCAACGATGGGGTCAGTGCCAGTCCCCGCTGCCTGCTTCTTGGCTCTGCACACAATCACACACATCGAGTCCACGCCATCCATGCATGTTTAGCACAGGCACAAGTCCTTTTTCCAAAACAAACACACAGCAGGCTGCCAGCCAGCCGCACCACAGCACACACCATACTGACAGAGCGGTCCAGCCTCCCTGCAGCCTCCTGGCCTCCGTAGACTGGCCCTCATTTGCTGCATGGAGCTCATTGACAGCAGCACGCCTGTTAATTGGAGGAAGCTGTAAAATGAGTAATTATTGCAGTTTGGGCTAGGCAAGCTGTTGCGTGTTAGGTTGCTAGGCTGTGTTGTGTGTGTGTGTGACAGTGCAGAAAAGATGGTGCCATAAGCTGCATCAGTGTATTTCTATGTTTATGTATAACTGCGCATGTGTGTTTGCACATATTACATGCACACGTGGGCATCTTTGTGCATTGCAGGGGGCTGGGGAGCTGCAAACACTCTTAGAGATAAGAGAATCGTTAATTACGTTTTACAATGGAGGCACTTAATCACAGCTTTGGTATAGATGCCACATAGTGAGAAGAGAGAGAAACAACAGAGAAGGAGGGAAATATTGAGAGTTAAAGTCGGTTGGAGTGACTGAAAGAGGCTACAGAGCAAGGAGTAGGTTACAGCAGGACGTGCTGGCCAGAAGTGGAAAAGTCCAAAGGCCGACACCGGCGTGACTCAAGGCAAATTGTTCCCATTATCAAGCCCGCAGGTGCTTTGCAAAATTCGATGCTCAAGAATAGATTTGGCTCTGACATCGTGGCACACTTCATAATGAGTTTTCATGAAGCTTCGGAGGTCGATGGCTACCTGGTTTCAAAATGAGCTGAGCTGCCGTAGGAAGCATGAAGGAGTTTAAGGCATTCCTGATGGGGGCTTGTTGTAGCACTGCAAGATGTCCCTAAAGTTGCACATTTTTTGGTTTTATGCCATCTTCAGATTCTGCTTCACCGATCTGAAAATTGTAATCCCATCAACATATCTTGAAAACTCGCTTTCTTTTCCATCACTTCCACTGAAGTAATAGAAATCCCTCCCTGGGTGAATGTACAAACTGCCTCAAACAACCCCTGACAGATTCGCCGAAATAGAAAGAAAGTGTCCCAACACACTCATTTTATCAGGGTAGATTACATTTGCTGCAGCATTAAGAGTAAATTACCTAAATACAAAGAACTGATTAGGTTTCTAGCTCAGTGGGAGAATACTTAGCCATGTTCGATGCAATGAAATTCATTTTGATTATTTTACCTCCTGGATAGATTTTAAATCTCTTCAGCAGTCACAGCTTAAACTCATCTGATGCTATTTTCTTTTTTTTTTATGTCTTCCACCTAAACATTTTAGTCCGATGTTCTCATTTCTGTCCCCATAGTAAATCTTTGTGTAAATAACTTGTAAAAGCATTCAGACCCGCCCTAGCGCATCCTTTCTAATTTCCTGAATTATCATTTTAGCATTTACAGCCAGATTGCATTTTTTTAATAAACAGGTGTCCTTGTGTCAAGGTCTTTAGAGGTAGGGCTGAGGAACAGAGGTGGTAAAGTAAGAGTTTATCCGCATCTTCTTGCCTGTATCTGAGTGCCAGCAATACGCTCGCACACACTCTCGGACACACGCACACATACCGCCTGGGCACCACTTCAATTTGCAGGAAATGATTTGGGCTGTGTTATTTACACAAGACTTCCCCCAGTTAAAGGGTGAATGTGCTCGTTCAATTTCTTTCTCTTTACTATTGGATTTATATATTTCCTGTCAGCAGTGCTTCTATGTTTATTACAGCAATCTGCTTTTTTCTTCCCCTCCCCTTTTTCTGTGCTTCCACCCCATCTCTGAGAACACTATTACTCCAGCTGCCCCCACTGCTGCGGATGCAGATGCACTCAATTCAATTTCTCTTCACTGCTGCAATGTGAGGGAGGGAGGTAGGGAGGGAGAGAGGGGGGAAAGGGACAGGTACAGCGAGGTAGAGGGGGAGAAAAGGGAAAATATAAGAGGATGAGAGGTGTTGGTGGAGCACAGTGGGTTGACAGATTCAAGACTGCTTCCACCCTTTTTTCTTTTCTTGAAGGACATTATCATAGGAGTCCGGTGCAGCTCAGCACACCACGACATGGCTTGGATCTCTTTCTTTGCCTCGGGCTCCAGCAGAGATGAATACATCTTAACCAGGTTTAATAGACGTACAGGGTCTAATTCACAAGAGCTGCAGCTTGAGTTACTGCCACTAAGGTTAGAGGAAGTTTAGAGGCTGAGGCCGCCCTCTGATCTCCTCCAGCTGTGTAGTTTAAGCATATTTCAATCTCTGACTTGCTTTCTGTGTGTGTGTGTGTGTGTGTGTGTGTGTGTGTGTGTGTGTGTGTGTGTGTGTGTGTGTGTGTGTGTGTGTGTGTTTGTTAAAGTGAGACAGCCAGACAGAGTATATAGAGAAAGCCGGTCTCTGTTTTACAGCTGAGTGATCCAATCAATAATTACTGCCACTTTTACACCATATATAAAGGCACTACAGATGGCCTCCTAAAAAAGGTGTTGGACATAAATTCTGGTTTGCAAATTGAGTCTTGCTATGAATCATTTTATATGTGTTTAATATGTGTAACAGGGTCAGGATTTAATAAGACCTTTTGGCAAAAATGTCCTGAAAAATTCATAAAATGACAATGATTAGACGTAGAGGTGTTATGCAATGTCAACACAATACTTCAATTCTACAACTATAATATCGTCTCCATAATGAATGCAAATGGGGAAGAAAGGATAAACCAATATACATTTGGTCATAAAAATGATAAAAAAGCCAGTGAAAGTTAAAATCTGTGTGAAAAACACCCCTGATAGTACGCTGGTAGTGTTGACTATAGAATAGAATGGAAAGCTGCTATTTGCCAGCAGGGGGAAAGAAATAGTAGAGATATAAATTCAGTGTTTATTTTCCAGTATGCAATGCAGCTATATTATTTCATCGTTAAATAAAATTGTGCTGGAAAGGTTGCACAGCATCTCTGAGGATCAGATCAAGGGACTATAAAGCCTGCTGGAAAAAAGACTTCTTCTCTTCCCTGGGTCTTAACACAGTGTTTTATTGTATTCTGTGTTTTATCTATTGCTATACAAATACTGATAACAACATTCGAATGCTCATCATGACTGAGCTCTTTGGTGTGGTTTAGTTGTCAGTTATTATACTGCCGTACATGGTGTGCATTGGCATGTTTGTGTTCATTTGCGTGTGTAGTTCCTCCAGAATGTTGCAACATGCAACATGTCGTTTCACATTAAATTTAAGTTTTCTCTCTCACCACATTTAGACTTTGGAATCATCTGCCTGGAAGCTCAAGTGTGAATTCAGTATCATCTTTTCTATCACTTCCTCAAACAACCTTTTGGATGCTTGTTTAATTTTTCATGTTTAGTCCTCCCTGGGGTATCTCGTTCTTTCATGCTGCTTTAATCTCTCTGATGTTAGTGATGCTCTCTGTTCAGTGTTCACTGATTTTACTTTTTATCACATCACCATGTGAACCTTTTAAAAAAAAGAAAAAGTTTTCTGGCGCAGGAAACTTTAGTTGCAGCATAAAAGCCACATGCCCTCTTTGCTAATGTCAGTAATGCTCAGTCACAAAGCTGTGGATCAGTTTATGAGCAGCTTTGTCTCCTCCAGTTTATTGCACACAAAGCTGCCTCTGTTATGAATTAAATGTCCTGAGTGCTGCAGACAGTCCTGGAGGTCAGAGAAGCTATGAATTTTGAGAAGAAACAACTTGTCTGCTGGCAAAAGCGACCAAGTCACTCTTATTAGATTTCTTCTCATTTCATTTTCTCAAATGCGGATGAATACCAATCAAGTCATAAATGTAATTTAATGTTTTGCTTTTGAAGTATAATTAGAATGTCTGGCCTAAAATGAATCCCAAGGTCTTGTACAAGATGTGTATTCATATACTTTATAAGATAATACTCTCTGACTTAAGCTGCTCATGCACACAGGACACAGTAATGTTCTGCAGGGATCTAACAATGGAGACTGTGTCAGCTGCACGATACGGCTGTTGATTTAAATGTATGGGACTGGGGCAAAGCTGGCATTGTTTACAAGTCATATTAGTCGTTTTTTGACACATACTCCATCAAGACCACTCTGCGTTTCTCTGCGGAGAAAATCCTCACTTGGTAAAAGCCGAGTTTTGAGGTGACTGCCTTCCCCTGAGTGTGTACAAAACACACACAAGTGTTGAACGTATTAGAAGCAGCATGCCACACACATTTTGTGGCACCAGTCAAAGCAAAGCATATTGAATTGTAACTAATAGCACTGCATAAGATCAAATAAGGAATTAATACAATCACACTGAATCTTCAGTCTGCTCAAAGTTCTGCGACTACATGTTGAGATTCATATTGAATTTGTCAAAGCAGAGGCTCATATCACTAGGGTACACACACCGGCATCCTGTGTGCATCTCTAGTTGTCTCCTTTGTTTGGTCTCTCTGAGACGTACAGCAGTCCCCTTTCCTCTTTTGTTTTTCTCAGTTTGCACTTTGCAGGCTGAAGATGGGGAATAGATCAAAAGCAGAATGGATGAGCTGTTTTGCAAGATCCCCCAGTCTTAACGGATTTCAAGGCTGGATGAGACTGTGTATGTGTTGCTTGGCTGGGTGTGTGTGTGTGCGTGCGTGTGTGTGTATGTGTGTAATATGCATGTGCATGCAAATTTATGTGTGTGCCTGAGTGCCTCTGTGCCTGCAAGTTTGCCTCTGTGACTGTTTTTATCAGTCTGTGAAGTGCACCCTTGAATTCCTACTCTGTATGTTATGCACCTACAGAATAACCATAGCTGCAGTGAAACCTGCTGTTTTATGTATTCTGTCCTCTGGGTGCAGGCATGTTCATACTCACACTCTGTTCTGTTCCCAGCATTCTTGCTTAATACCACATTCACTGTGATCTAAACTATTTTATAGCTTAACAAGGATCAATAAGACACTTGCAACTGATACCCTACACACTCTACAGAATACACATTACCTTGCTACACGTGCTGGTAAGTGTAAAAAAAAAAAAGAACAATATATGTATAGACAAATTAAAAACATATTAAAAGATAAAAAAGCTTAAGATTCCCACATGCAACACTCCGCAAACAAGAATTAACTCTACTCACTGCCTCACCACCCAGGAAGTATGCCAGAAGCGTTTTTGATTACACATATGATCTAATCTTTATTAATGCAACCTCTCTGAACTCTGTGTAGGAGGTTTGAGCACTATATATTCTCGCTGTGGAGCCTATAGGCAGAAATGAAAAAGCTGTTGTCTGTGTAGCAGTGGTGTCTCTGTTTTTTTTTTTTTTAGCTCCCATAAATGTCACATCATCATGTCAGACAACTACGTCCCCTAATGTTTTAGTTATTCATGTATTCATACAGCACTTTTAGATGAGAGAACATTCTGGAATAGGACTAGATGGAGGTAATGAGCGATGAGGATTGGAACAGAGCCCTGTAAGTCCTGCTCTGTCTCCTGTGTTTGGAGTATGTCTCTATTAACACTGGAAGAAGAAGATACTTTGGGCAGTTGTTGTGTTGGGGTGCTTAGGCTGGGCTGGGACTGTAACTGTGAGGGTATCCATTGTTTGCTGTCTGCTCTACAGGGAATTCAACACTCTGTGAACATGCAGCATGGCTTTGAAGATCTGCCCTGACAGCCAAAAGACCTTCTGTCCAACCCAGAGTTTTTCCTCGTTATGGCAAAAACACCAAAACACCATTGTTCACCATGTGTATATATAGTTTGTATTCTATATAAGGACCCCCTTGAAAATGAAATGGTTCATCTCAAGGGCTTTACCCTTACAGATCTGTATATGTTGCACACTTGGACACCAAAGGGACTTCCAGGCATGCATAAGGGTTTGTTTATCCGCACGTGCACACTGGGACACTGGCACAATGTCACACACTCAGTTTACATCCCTGTGTTGTCCACAGTGCCTGTATGAACTTCACTCATAGACACATAGTAAAAGGACATCAGTGAATAAAATAATACATGCATCATAATGGTGGCGGTGGGGGGTTATGGGGTGACTGATGGATATATATTTTACCAAATAATGATTGTGCTGACTAGGGTTTGGGTTAGGTGTAGTTGTTAGGGTAACCCTCGGATCTAAAATAACACAATGAATTTGTGGGTGTGCTCAGACATGACAAATATTTTGACTGTTATGAAACAGATTGTAAAAATGTAACAAGGTCAACTATTTCTACACTTGCTTTCCTCCATTTCCAGAGATTAGAGGTGCCTTAACCAGCAGCAAATAGTAGCAACAACAGTCTTTGGCACCTTTTTTTTCAATCAACTCTCCAATCACGACTGTGTGCTTTGCCCAGTACTCCTCTTTACGGCAGAGGCAACCACCTACACCACCACCTGCGTCTGTCTAAACCCTGAAATCTCCTACGGCGCCGCCCTTATTAGTCTCATTCTTGTTTGATGATGAGTCATACCAGAGAGAGTTTCTGTAAAAAGATAGCCCATTTTCCCCACTCATTATTCCACAGAGAAAACATGCATAACAGTTACACACCAACACACATTACATACAATGCTTGTCATTTGAACAATGTGATCATTGTGAAGCAGAGTGGGTGCACTATAAATATAACTGTCCTCTGCTTTTATTTTAACCGTGGTGCTAGCTGCTGATTCAACCAGTGGTAATGTCGGCCATGGGTAAAAACTGCATCTACTTCAGCATATTTTCATCAAGCTGAGATAGCATAATGTTCCTTTAAGAGCAATAAAAGTCCATCCTCAGATGCCATGAGGATATTATTCTTCTGCAGTACACACAGGGACACGCTAACATGCATGCACACAAACACACACACACACACACACGTTTTCATAGTCGATTTGGACTCATTTGCACCTCCGTGACACCTGAATGCTTTAGCCTCGGTATAAGTGGGCTGTATGACATTATGCTTGATAATGGCAGCTACTGCTTTATTGCTTCTCTCATATGTGATGGATGCGTCTGTCACTGCACAGTCTCGCCACACCCTATTGGATACGCCATTTTTCTGACAGGAAAATCAGCCAATCCTGACGCTTCAGTGAGCAGCCCTCCCTAATCTTTTCCCCGTGCTGTAATTCCAGGTTGCAGAACGAACCCTGGGTAATCTGTCGCTGGGTGCACCGTTCCACTTGTTGTCACTTTCTTCATCTCTCTCTTTTCCCCGCTCTCTCTCTCTCTTTTTTTCTTTTTGTCCTCACCTAATCTTTCTCTTTCTCCCCACCTTTTGCTGTGGGTCCCTAGCTGGCTGCTCCTCATACTTTCCCATTGATTTTCTTTCTATTCGCCGGCCTCGCTGCACCTACAGTATTCAGTAAATGATTGGCATTCCCCTACATCTTTCTCTTTTTCTGCCAGTCTTTTCCTTTTGCTCCTCTCATATTCCCTTCTCTCTTATTATACCATATTTCTCCTCCTATCTCCATCCTTCCCAGGAAAATAAATAGTGCACAGCAAGTCGTCAGCAGTCTAAACTTTGTCTGAATTTGCCTCCAGGATTCACTGGTTGTACTGCACAGTACTTGGTTATTGTAATTGCAGTGTAAATAGCAAATTAATGACACTGCAAATGAGTAATATTAAGTTACAGCTATTTATATTGTTGTATACAAACACAGTCTGGTGTATAGCAATATGCAGCTTCCTCACTGTATGATAAAAGCTTATGACTCTAATAGATTCTTGGGTTATGCTGCCTGTATAATGAGGTTTTATGCAATGGTTCGATGCTGTTGCTTCACAAGGATTAATGCGATGGTTAGTGTTCCCTTCATTTTAGACTTTGCACAACCTACAGAATTATTACAAAATATGCTCCAAGTGAAATGACATGTAAAATTACTGATGTTCTTCCCTGGCCGTCAGATTAATGGCAACTGTGTCGCACTCTGATTAATATTTCATCAATTTAATTAGTTGTGCATTGTTGTCTCTGCAACTTTTAGACACTCTGTTGTCATCTTTTCATCCTGTTTGTGCTAAATAATGAGTAGCCTCCCATTTTTTATTGCACAGATCAATAATAAAGTATAATTTATGGCATAAAGTCTAACAAAGAATAATGACAACATTAAAGGTTTTCAGTCCGTTTGATAAATGTCACGGTGTGTTTGCTCCCAAGCTTCCTGCTCACATTCGCTTATGTATACATCTTCTTTCCTGTTAGCCGAAGTGACTCGCAGACAGTACTGCTCTATTTTCTCCCCCTCCCAGCTCTAGGAGAGTTGACGGCAGGGCCACCAAAGGGCCAGTTCCTCCCCCGCAAGCATATGCATCTTCTCCCTTCCTGCTTACAGCTCCCTTGCCTCCCTCTCCCCTCTCTTTCAACCTCCTGTTCCTGAGCAGGAGTCACGATGCCACCCCATCCCATTACCCTCACAGTCACCCCCATGCTCAGACCTTTGGTGACACCTGCTGAGCCCAGCCAAGCCACAGACTGCCACCTCCCAAAACCTCCACGGGGTCTGACAACTGATTGTGTACACTGATTGCTGAACACCACATTTCGGCAGTTCCTTTTTTTGGTTGTGCTACAGTATATTCACATTTCCTCCCTCTCTGTTTCTTGAGGCTTATCATCAGCAGAGTGCGAGTGAGTGTATTGTACAGGGGGTTTGGGTAGTGCTAGTGTATTTGTGTGAGCAAGGTGCTGTTTCTCCCAACAAGTACACCAGAGGAAATGGAAGGAAAGATCTTTTTGATCATGTACTCTCAAAGGAAATCTTTGATTCTGGGAGCTCGCTGTTCCTTTTCTTTCTATTTTTTCAGATCTCGCATCAGAATTCATCACCAGTGTTTGTTCGGAGGGTGGTTAAACGGCTTCTAAATGTTGTCACTGATCATCGTGAATGGACTGAAATCTCTTGGGAATTTTTGGCAATTTAGTCTTGAATCAAACTATGACCAAGCTTTGTTTACAGTACAAAAAAAAAAATCAGACTTCAATCATGGATCCTGACTGCAACCAACCATATTCCCAAAGGTTTTCTAACGTGGATTCAGAGAGCTCATTCCAGTGACATAGATTGACTCACCCGAACAATGTATCAAAGCTGAATTAGATGCGATATTTTCTCATTTACTCCTATATGGGAGGTAGGTTGATTATTATGATAAGGAATATTATTTCTCTACATTCTGGCAATGTTTACGTAATGAGGAGGATTACAGAGTTTGAATATCAATGAACAGAAAACAGAGCGTTTTGAATTGTCATCTTTTTATTTCTCAATGAGTCTTAGAGGTTCTTTTCAGGGATATTTAAAATAATAATAAAAATAATAAAAAAAAATATATATATATATACCCCCCAATATCCCCCCTCCCCCCAACCAGTTACCATGACAGCTGTAATCTTAGTAGGAACACGATGTGCAGGATGACCTTAAAAAAAAAATACTCCTCATGTATTAAATCAACATAGGAGAAGTTACACAAAGTCAATGAAAGTTATACAAACTAATAAAAAGTTTTCTGCATGATCTTTGTAGTTCTTAAGGTTATTTCCTGTGTAGAGCTGTCCATACAGCAACAGCTCTATTTTATTGACATTGAAATTGTGTGTTTCTGCATCTGCCACATACATGAAATGATTGCTTGTTAAGGAGAATTGCTTTGCTGATTGCTCTGCGTTGTGTCACACATATAATAACACATTTAATCACAAGCAAAGATGTGCTGCAATTTTGAATGCAGCATACGGCATATTGTAGCAGAGGTAGTTACTGATAAGTCAAAGCTCTGCCGTTATGTCAAAACTAAGAAAAACACAGTGGAAAACATTGCATTGTTTCACTTTATTCAGTACTTGGACAGTTTTAATAAGCTCCAAGGTTGCAGAATTTTTCCATCCATTAGAGGAGACGTGTAAATTCACAAGGTCAGAGGATACAAATCACAGAGGTCTTTTCCTGTCAATGCCATTATGGTAAAATGAAGAATGTGCACCTGAAAGCAGCAAGATACAAAGCAGATTTACAAAATGTTTAAAGAGACTGCCATCGTGGAGTTGGTGATTGACAAACTTGGAGTAGAGCAAATAAACGAATCAAAGCAGGAGACGGATTGGAAGGAGAAGGGAAGAGAGACACCATGTGAGTTGAAGGTGTGAATCCCTACTCAAGCTGTAATGAAAATGAGAATGTGGCTCAGCGCCACAGGATTTGCCGGTAATTGGTTTAATGAATGCATTCTGTTGCCTCTGATTGAACACATGCCCTGTGTTCGTTCCTCAAGGAGCCCCACACATGTTTCCACCAGCAGTTTAACTTTCGCTATCGCCTTGTTGCACAGACCTGGTGATCTGTCCACTGCTTTCTATTTGTCTTTTTTTGTGAAGGTCATACTGATTCTCCTTTAGAGAAGAGGGAGGCAATTAAGCACAGATTGTTTCTATGGCCTTTTCCAGCTGATAGACTCAGTGACTGATCTGTTTGTGTGTGTGTGTGTGTGTGTGTGTGTGTGTGTGTGTGTGTGTGTGTGTGTGTGTGTGTGTGTGTGTGTGTCTGCTCTCTTTGCAGATTGGCCTGTGGCACTCGGAAGATGGACTGTCCATGGAGAGAAAGCTTCCATCAATCAACGTGACAGACACCCTCTTCAACACTACTCTTACCATCACGACAATATTAGTAAGAACCACTGTACGCACACTGACACACACACGTCAGCGGTAGTAGCCTGTGTTGTTTCATTAGCTCAACTCCTGAGCCTCCAACTCCTAATTTACGTGTGGCTGACATTCTGTGGATGGCACATAATTACCATATCAAAAGCCCATTTTGTATTTTCAGATCCAAACTCAGTCCTCTTGGGATCAGAGGAACTGATGCTGCGCGATTGTTTTGCCCTGAGTACTTCAGACGAGGCTACATCACAGTGCATCAGCAGGAGCTAATAATTCACCATGTCAGCCATTCTCAGCCTCTGTTGTAAATATACAGTCCTCACGTGCCACCTATCACAAGGGATGCAATTTCCTTAATTTCCTGCCCATCAGTGAATCCTGAAAAGCTTCTAAATTACAAAATGCTTTCTTTCTCAATGAATTTAAATGGTTAGACATTGGCCATTTTTCAGCATCACCCAAGTAAATTGGATATTGGAATCATAAATTAAATAAACAGTGAAGTGAATTACTTAAATAAGATGCCTTTTTAATCTTATTTACTCTCATTTACTCTTACTGTCACTCAGAATTGATGTTCCTACTCTGCCTGTCATTATTTAACAAGTGGCCAAGCTAAATTCAAATGAGAAAGCGTAATAACACAATTTATAGGCTTAATTGGAGGAACAGACTGGATGTCAGTAAAAAGCCACCTAAAATATCTCATTCTTGTATTAATGAAAAGGCCTCTTGAGGTTCAGTATGCTTGAATCAAAATAGGTTGTACGACACTTTGTCCAACCAAGGCTTACAGCAAAGCTTCATTCGTTCATTCGTTACTGGCCAGAGCCGCCATCTCCCCAGTCTCTCTCCAACAGCTACATTCCTTTCGCATATTTTTTGTAGACTTATGCTTATCGTGAGGATAATGGTGAACAATTTTGCTTTTGACATTGAACTCAGGTGTTCATACCAAAGAAAATTGAAGTAGCAAAGAATCAAAGAGAGCTTGAAAGTGAGGTTCAAATGGCGCATGTTTTCTCACCTGCTGACATCAGAAAAGTGTGCATGGAAGGGGACTTCAGATGATGTTTAATGATGTGTCAAGCACTTTGTTTGAAGCATATTGACCTTTATAACCTACAAATGCCTACAGATATATCGATTAGACGGATTAGGTTAATAGCATACAAACTGTGGTCAGTGGTGAGTCATAAGGTGTTCACAGATCTTGAAATGCAGCCACTGAAACTCACACTTAATGTCTAAGCAATGTACTATGTGTGGCAGATTTTTACATTCTTGACTAATCCATTTATTAACAGTGATTAATTGCTGATCGATTAATTGCCTGTTTTAATAAGCAGAGCAGATGTGTTAAGAATTGTCAAAGCTTGTGAGAATAAAATGCTGCCCTCTCTGTTTTACAGTAGCTTTGACACGGCTTCTGTGTGTTGATACTGTAAACATCAAAGGAGATAAATGGATTCATGTTGGAACAACATAAAACCATTCAGATTTCCAGCCAGCTGCATGTGTTTCACATCTTTCTTCATCCCTCGGTTCACATACACAAACACCGAGACAGCCACGCACACAAACCTGTCACTTGCCCAGCTCCTCCTCCTCGCTGATGAATCAGACGATAAGACACAAAATAGCTTGTAAGCAGAGGCAATTGATCCAATGTGTTACTCTGAGTGGCTGGCTTATCAGCCGTGGAGCCGTGGGAATGAGCGAAGGACATATTGCCATATTTTGCCACTGAACAACAGGCTGGTCTCATTGAGACTGATTGGGATTCAGATGGAATGGTTCATTTCACACACGCGAGAAGGGGAGGATGGAGATGTGTGTGTTTGTGTTGAGGGGGAGTACAAATGAGACAATGTTTTCCCAACAGAAAGAGAGTGTGAAGGAAAGAATTGGCCAAGCACAGAGTTTTGATTTCACTTTGGAGATATAGTGTCCCTGGACCAAACTTCCGAAGCCACCAAGGAGCAATTTTCAGTGCCTATCACAGCTCATTCATCATAGTGTGATTGCTGTGTCGCTGTTATCTCGCTTGTGGGCGGCAGACGAGCCACTGCTCAAAAGGCACCATAAGAATTCCTTACCTGTAGCACTAGCCTTCGAGACTGTGTGCGTGCTTGTGTGTTCTCGAGCTAGTGCTTACAGTATTTATGAATGCTCTCTTTCAGGCATTTGTGTGCATTTAAGTTTGGTATTTGTGTGTCCATACACACTCTTGAAACCTTGACCTGGTCTTTGTAGGGCAGTTTCATTATACCTACGCATGGCCTTAACCTTCCCACTCCAATCTCACCGCACACAACAGCTTCGGGAGAAAAGAAAGAAACAGAAGCCCAGTCACAGAATTGATTACCACTTTACTGCTGGGCTACAAGCCATGAGTTTGAAATCATTGATTGAGTTTGTTATAGTCACTGTTTAGGTCTTAGTGAAAAAAAAAACAACGTCTTTATAGCCTCAGTAGCAGCAACACTGATGTAATAGTAAAAGCCCATCATATTCCTGAGATAAAATTCTTTTGGTTGTGTTGTTCTAAATCGTGCGGTGTTTTCTCTTTGTTCTAAAATCCAGCAGCTTGTCACACAGACGAAAGAGTCATCTGTTTTCATTCCTATATTTTTTACTTTCTCATCCCAAGTGTTTCATTGCGATTGTGTAACTGCTGGATTTTCAGAGCTGCACGTTATCTTTTCGAGTGAAGTCAGAGGAATTTCTCTCAATAAAAGATATCCTGTTAATTCTTAAGGAGCCCTACCTGTATAGCATGCATCTATAAAAGGGTCCAAGCATCTGATGTAACCCACAATTGAAGGTTGTAAGGCCGAGACCATCACTGAGCATGGCCCAAACACACACTGTTTGTTTGTGTTTCTTTGTCTTTCCTCTTAGAGTGCACATTTACCTTCATCATGTGTAAAAGCAGACCACCATTACCTACCACCACTTACCCCTAAAGAAAATATACATCCCTCATCTGTACACATATAAATACAGTAGCCACATGCATAGAGCCACAACCCCCTCCACCTGCCCGTCATGCACACAAACAAACATTAATCATTTATTTTTTTTATGAATCCACGGAGCAGCACAGAGGGCAGATAATAAGAATATACAAAGCATAAAGCCTCCAATATGTGGAGAGCATCTTCCAGTATATTCCCACTCATACCCCCACGAGTCCACAAACACACAGATTTTCAGTCTTTTACATGTGGTTATGATGCCACTAGCAAATCATTAAAAAAGCCTTGGATGTTAATTTATGACTCACTTAATTAGGCTCTTAAATACTACTCATGCTCAACGCTCGCAGGAGTCAGGACTCCTTGTTATTCCTACTTTATGAAAGAACTCAAATGGAACTTTACCTGTAGGGACATCTCTCTTTGGTGCCAGCTTTATGCCACTGTTAGGAAATCATAATGTCTCAATATTTAAATCTCAACCCAAGACCCGTTTTTCTCGTCAATGCCTAAAAGTTATTTCTGTCTGTGTCAACCAAAGTACTCTCAGTTTTCCTGCAGAATAACCCTCACGTAACAAAGAGTTGTCTCATATCCACTCACATACATAGTGGTAAGAATTCAACAGTGCATATAGTGCCAACTGATAAAAGCACAAGCGGAGACAGATTTGCTCAGAGGCACTGAGGCATGAGCACATGAATTTGCACACACAGACAAAAGATCTGTCCCCATTTTCTGAAGTTTGGCCTGTACTCGCTCTTTATTTATATTTTCCGCCATTTGCTTTCCCGTCAAGTGCAAAACTTTTGTTGCACATGACCTAGCCCTTTTTTTAATGACCTAGTATTTTTCCGAGTATTGTCAGATCTTCTGCGGCTCTTCCTCAAACATGACTACAGAACCCTCCCGTGAGAGAATTATATCTCAGCTGCCAGTTTGCCGGGCTCTGGAGAGCCAGTTTTTAAAGATAAGAAAACATTTGAGGAAAGTGAGGAGGGTTGTGTGAAGACATCTTGCACACCCTGAGGTTTTAAAAGGGGAAACTCCACTGTGGTGTGTGAAGCTGAATGTGAACACCCACTGGTGCACCTGGTGCTCTTGTGTCTGTACTGTATGTGTGTGTACGTCCTTGTGCACATGTAAAAGTGTGATTCTTCCTCCAGAGTTATCAGTCCTCAACCAGACTCCTCATGGCCTGGGAATAAGAGGCTTCTTTAAAAGTCTGACTTTCTTTCTAGCTTCAAATTCATAGCTTTATTGCTGTTTTGCTGTGGTTTGCAAAAAAAGGTAGATGAAATTTCCTTGTGATTTTTCCTTCATAGAAAACAGCACTTTCATACCCTGCATAGACTTTTCATACCTTTCATATAGTTATTTTTATATGATTTTGTTCTCAGCTTCACCGCAGCCTCGAGTGAAAGTAGTTCTTTCAGTTATTCTTTTATATATGAGTGTATGATGGAAGTTTTTGGATGGACTGCAGCAGATATATGAACTTTTAATAGCAGTTGCATTCTCCAACCCAGCATAGATCTGGTTAAAAGCTTTGACCAGACATTTTTATTGAACAGCTGGAGCTCAGAAAAAAGAGAGACCATTTCAGACAAGGAAGGAAAAATGACAAAAAAAAAAAAAAAAAAAAAAAAAAAAAAAAAAAAAAGCAGGGGTGTAAAGTGGAAAACACATTTTGCCTTGATAAGTCAGACAGTTCCTGTGTTATTGATTGCTGTTGGGTTTATACTGGTGTGATTGATGGATGCTTGCCAGGTGCGATTTTATTAGTTTGTACTTAACCAGGTCAACACAGAGGGATGGAGGGAAGACAAGATACAAAGGCAATATTTTCTAGCCTTACTCCAAGAGATTGAGCTTCGTAATGACAGCAGCCATTTGTTATAAGCATACAATGCTTTTACTATCCTTCACATGCATCACATCAACAGGAAGCTGGAAAGTGAATTACAGTTTTTGCTTAATTAAGTGTTGTAGTAGTGTTTCTACAGTACAGAAACATGCATTCACCCAGGCACATTACTGGTCCTCTGTTCTGTTGGTGTGTCAAGCTGTTAAAGTGGCTGTAGCAGATTTGTCTGTTTCTTCATTACTTTCCTGTCCCCAGGTCCGGTTTGCGTTATGTATAAAACGTCGATGAAAGCCAACATCTGTAATAATGTTGCGGAAATTGGAAAGAGAGTGAAAATGTCTGAGTCGGTCTGGCTTGACTGCAAGTCGGTGCTTGAAAAGCTTCAGCTGTATGTGAGCTGTGAAATTAGCATTTATATTGTGTTTCATGCTGAAACGTGGACATGCATAGTTGTCACTTTAGGCCAGGGAGGTGACACGTTTGGCTGAGTTAATGAACAGACAGATTTACTTCTATAGATTGGTGAATAGAGTCACAAACTGGCTGAAAACTCTGAAACTTTGGAGAAAAAAAAGGCCCAAAAAAGGCGGATGTTATGCTACTGTGTTGTTATTGTCAATAAATCCCACGAGAAGGCTAAGACCAACAATATATGAGTCTGTTTTTAAGTATTTTCTGACTTCTCAAGGCTGTTTGTGGCCTTAAACCTGATCTTTCCGGCAGAAGATGTAAATCTTTTAAAATGGTTCAGGAATATGTAGTTTTTCTTGAAAAAGTGAATCTGTTTTAACCACAGAAATGCATCATTGTCAACATCATTCTGCCTGGTTTCATTTCTTTATCAACATAGTGAGGAATTATTGTTACTTAAAGGAGCTCCACTCACAGAATGGACATGCATCCAGGTTTTATAGGTCTTTGTACGCTTATGATCCACTGAACTGCCTCCATATGACTTGTATTTGGTACAAAAATAAATGTCATTTCTATGAGACAGGTTTAGTGAGTTACAGCAGCAGGATAGGGAGCATATGTGTTATTTAAACTAAAAAATAAACTATAGAGTCTGTGTTCATCGTGAGTAGGGAACATGTCAGTCAGTGCAGCAGAGTCATTGATTGCTGATGTGTTTTTAATATGTTTTGGACAGCAACAGGGCTCTATGACACAGAGCAATATTATATATCAGGCAATACATGTACGTGGAATCAATTCATCATTGTTTTTGATCTTTAAGTGGAATTTGTCACTAAAATATCCAGAATACCATCAAACCTATATTTTAGCATACACACGTGCAGCACAGCCACATTACTGTGTCTTGTGATACAGTCATCTATCTCTATTTGCAACACACTGCAGGTTATTGTTGCTATACGGCATGAACTATGGGCCTGGTCAGATCAACTGAATGCGTATGCAGATTTTAGGTGCAGACAGAGAGGGTCGATCAGTCGTCTTTTTATTCTCATTCTTATCACAGCGGTGCAGGAGGCTGCGGGTCCTACAGTCCAGTGATGCAGCGAGGAAAAAGTCAAAGCCAATCTGGTGTTGAAGTGATCTGAAAACCATCCTCTGTATGCAGCTACAGGTGGAACCAAGAGGTTTCTATGACAACAGGGCAAGGCACAGTTAAAGCTGTGCCACCTGATGTGCAGCGAGTTCTTAAATATGTCAGTGTAACTACTATTTTTGTGGCTTTCGCTGTGAGAAAAATCATTCAGCACTCAGACAGCTACCACACAAATAAATATTTCCAGCTGTGGCGATGACAAAACAATTCATCTTCTCTTCCATCTCACAGAATACATCACCGCAACACTACTGCTTATGTTTTACCCTCCTGAGAGCTGTCATAGTGGCTTTGAGTGGCTTACGTGCATGACTTTGTGGTGAATTACACACAACCAGCTGTAGGCAGTTATGTTAACACGAGTAGTTGACAGTCTCTTGAACAAGATTGTGGTTAAACAGAAATGTGTGCGCTAGTATTCATTTGCATGAGGCCACAAACTTAAGAAAAATCGAAATTTCTATCTGCAGCAATAAAGAAAACAGAGCTATGTTTTATATTTTGTTTGGTGTATTTTTAAAAATGGCGAGTGTCAGCAAGAGGAAACACTTAGACCTTTTAATCATTGTTATCTGATGTCATGTTGCCAAAGTAAGTTAGTTTGAGTTGGATTCACGGGCTGAGTGCAGGGACAGAGCAACAGCAAAGTGGTACATATCGCTGTCTTTTTTATAATCTAGTGCAGCAAGAGCGCACCAGTCTGACAGTTGCATTATTTGAAAAATAGCACAATAAGGGCAGCTCCAAAATACATCACTGCAAGGCTCTTTAAATCTTCCTGCAACATCAACTAAATGACAAAACAAGACATAAATAAACAGACAGCCAAGCAGAGAGTTGGTTCTCTAAAAGACAGGTTGTAAATACGTGTGGGTTTGGGTGTGTGAATGTGTGTGCTTTTGTTTATTATCCACTTCTGCTGGATATAACAGATTAGAGTGTGTCTGTCTGTTCTTGACTTTAGTGCCTGGCTCTGGTTCAAATCCACAAATCTCACTTTTCAATAAAGGTCATAATCCTGATGTGAACTACGACCTCCAACGGGCATATGCTTCCACTATTTGTTCTGATTGTAAAAGCTTTAGTTAGATTCAATAAAGCAATCTCATCAAACATTAAAGAGGCACAATTTAGTAGTGTGCTTACACAAAGTTGTGGTGGCCAACTTCTCAAGTATAGGTCAAGCCCCACTGTAAATCATGACGTCATCCACTGGTTCCTGGACATCCATTTTTAAAGCCTCAAGCTTGGCATGGATGTTGGTTTTTCAGAGCCAGAAATGACCACATTTGGACCAGACTGTTGAGCTGGATGGTTGGTTGGTTGATTTCGATTTGGACCAGACTGTTGAGCTGGATGGTTGGTTGGTTGATTTCGACCCTAAAGCAACAACAGCATATTTAAATCTAGAGTTTGGAGTCTTGATTCATATTTGATCAGCACTGCCTAGTTCATAATGCAGCAACTTTCTACGTTAGCTTCACTTCACAGACCTGAAAGCTCTGTCCAATTTCCTGACGGTGTCAGTATCTGTCTACAATACAAACTGTGTATGCTTTTCAGGAGAATCCATATGTCATGCTGCGGCCGAACCACCAGGAACTGCAGGGAAATGATCGCTATGAAGGCTTCTGTGTGGACATGTTGAAGGAGCTGGCAGATATTCTCAAATTCAAGTATCGCATCCGGCTGGTGGGGGACGGACTGTACGGAGTTCCTGGAGCCAACGGGACATGGTCGGGCATGGTCGGAGAGCTCATTTCAAGGGTATGTATAGACCAAGAAAAAACAAAAAGTTGGAATCACCTGTTATTACCTGTTATAGCAATCCCTTTGAAAGCAACAATATGTGAAATTTGGTATTTTTTGCATTGTCGTAAACACGGACAACTCTTTACATGTATTATGCACATAGCCAGCAAGCAAGTGCGACAAGACACGCAAGAGCAAGATATAAAGGCCAGCTAACATTACTTACTAATCTAACAGCAAGAAGACAAGCTTGGCATCTATCTTGCTGCCTTTTATATCACAAATCTCTTGCCAGCGACTAAAAGCCAGTCAGAGATTTACTCTGGTCTGGCGGCCTTGCGCTCAAGTCACTCTCTCTCGCTTTCTCTTATTAGCTTCCTCCATCAACTTGCTCTTGGGTCTGTCTTCGCCTCTGCCATGCTCTGTCTCTGCTGAGTCCAGTTAAGTTGCTTGCTAGCCTGCCTCAGGTTCTGGTACCCATGCTGATCGTTGTTTTAATATAGATAAAAACATTATAACTCAGAGACCAAATGTATTACTCACATTTAATAATTAATGCTTGCATTTAGTTGATGTACTCACAGTGTGGCAAGGCAGACAACATTTGTTTTCCGGTGACCAAAGATTATTACTGAACCACTTGGTGCAACTAGGCTTTATTATATTTTTGTTTTTCTTTGGGCTCTCTGCAGTCTACTCAGCGTTTATACTGAGCATTTTTAAACTGTGTTTTTTCAGTCCATTGTACATTCAGCTGATCCAATTACAATAGTGCTAACCCTAGACCCTAAATTTCTATTTCTATTGTGAGGTTTTAAGCTTTTTAAAGCTTTGCTGAAGCATCATTGTGCACTTGACACTGAAACAGGAACCTGCTTCTATTTAAATCTGCACAGATTTTGATGCTTAACTTCCAGTTTCTTTTACCATTCACTGGTGATTCTTATTTAACTGTTGCTCAGAGGATCTTTGTCTCTTTCTGCCCTTTCAGTTGTCAGTCTGGTTGAACCATTAAACAGTATTTTGTTCTCCATGTACAAAACAGTATTTTTTTGCAGACCCCTTAAACAAAATAGCATCCATTTGTAAATAAAAGACTTTCTACTGCCTTAAAACATAGAGTGCATAGAGTAGTCTCTCTCTCTCTTTCTCTCTAAGGCATCTGACTGAACTGAAATAAGCTTTTATGACAGGCAACCCCAAACTTTTGAACGGTAGTATATATGTGTAAACACACCAGTATCCAAAGCATGTCCTAAAGGCACTCGCATACACGAGCACACAGAAGTGTATCACTCAGCTCTCATACAGTTCACAGCTAGCAGCTTTCCTTCATGTCATACACCCTTTTTTCATTTGGCAGTTGGCCTTTTCAGCTTAAGCATTGTATTTTCCAAAACAGTCATGGCTTGTTGGTGGCTTGTTCTCTGTCATCTTTCCTTAAGCCTTCTGAAGTGACCTGAACAGACTTTTCCCCTGAATCAGTCTATGGCGTTGCTGTTAAATCTCTAAGTGAGGGTTTACACTCTTCCAGCTACGCTGTATGTTGCAGTTAACAGGCAGATAAAGGAGCTGAGGGGGAGGAAAAAGACGTCAAGCAGGCATGAAAAAATTAGAAGGAAGGAAGGCTGGGCGTGAAAGAGAAAAAGAGGAATGATGTAGGGAGGGATTGAGCCGATCCTAGGAGGTGATCTGTCTTAATTCTTCGGGCTAATGGAGGGCAAAACCATTAAGTATATAAAGCAAATGAGTGCCTGCGCTTGTTATTGTCACAGTCTGTAAGTTGCCCACGGAAAGCTGACCTTCAGAAAGGTCAAGATGTGTATCTGACAGAAGTTTAAACTGTGCAGTGGCAAGGTTGTAGGGAAAAATCTGGAAATGTGCTTGAGAGGGATTTGTTATGGGATGGGGGACAACACACCGGAGAGAAAGGCTTGAGCTTGTTTGGTTTAAGGCTTAGAAAGAAATAAGAAAGATGGCAGAGAGAGAGAAAAAAACAAAGGAACAACTATGTTTGCAAGTTTAGTGAATGAAAGTTGAAAAGTTGAGAGGATGTGAAACATTCACTGGGTAGCAGCAAAGAGGGAAAGCCTGAGGTTACTCCGGACAAGAGATACCTGTGTCCCTGCCAGTGCCGCTCAGGCTGAAAATATTTCACTGCACAAGGCTGATTAGTTTGACGGGTGTCAGGCAGGCTGCTAACAATGAAACATGCCAGGAGGAAGCCAGACCAAAGTCTAAGTACAGTATGTCCTTAATCCTGCAGTGCTGCAGAGACAACAGAGGCACACAGCATCTCCAAAGACTAAACTGTCAAATGGTACATCCTAGAGAGTAATGTTTAATTCATCCCTCATATTCACAACTTTTATTTTGTCCTTCTTCACCGGGTTAGCATGATATGACTGAATGCAAGTGGAAACAGGTGTGATGAAATATTGAAGAGCCAACATAACATTGTGTATTTTTTTTTTTCCTCCATTATACTAGAAGGCAAAACAGCAGGCGGGCAGAGGAATCCAATAATCAATATTAATATTCTATTGCCACATAAATATTTTAGTGGCAGTTACGACGTATGTGTGTGTTCATTTTTCAAAGCATCAGTGACTTTCTTTGTTGAAATTGCCTGGATGCTCGTTCACTGCGTGTGGCTTTCTCCCGGCGCTGGGAGCAGGCGATCAGACTTTCAAACGACAGAGAGCGAGAAAAAAGGACGAGGCGGAGGCTGATGATGCAGGGTCAGAGCCTGCGGATTGAGGATAGGGCAGCAGGAGTGTAGACTGGGGTGAGGTACGATTGTAATGTGCTAATTGGAGCACAGACATAGCGGGACTGAGGCTTCTAGGTGAAGCTCTAAATGTCTTTTTAAACCTGTTTTAAAGGTTAGAATAATTATAGAAAGTACGGAAATATTTTTATGTCACGTCAAAGTGGAGCAAAAACACTCTTTCATTCACGTCAGATGCACCTCACCCTATCTCTCTTTCCTGGAGACACAGACGGTGTGTCGTGGATTTTTGAGTGGCGTCTGCAGTGCTGCTGCAGCAGAGCTCCTTTCTCCTCACTCTCATCCTCCCATTCCTCTCTGTCTCCACAATCCTCTTAGTTCTCCTGCAGTAGACAAAGAGCAACGCGTTGCTGCTTTCACTCTTTGCTCCTTGGGGGAGATGAAAAATCCCTTGCAGTTGCACTTTGCTGGCCTGTATTATTAGTAGGGAGCCATCCGGTATTCATCGTACATTGACCATTTTGTATGTGTGCGCCTCTCTGTGTGTTTCTAAGTGTGTGTGTTTTACCAGCCGCTGCTTTGTCAAGTGATTTGTCTTGACAGCGTTCCCTTGGCCGGCCACAATGGCTGCCCTGATCTCTCTTGTGCCCTACACACACACACACACACACAGTCCCAATGCTAGATTATCCTCACCACAGATAGCGCATTGGCAGACAAAGAGGCTATGGGATACAAAAGGGCATTATGAGGGAATTAGCATCTAGTAGCCGTCTTCCTATATCATCCTCGTCTTCTTTTCAGGGCTTAAATTATTGGCTATGTCATAAACTTATGTTGCGTCCTCAAGGCCATGCTCAGTTTAAGTGTTTGTCTTTGACTTTGTGTGGTTCGACTCACCCTCTGTGTTTCAGAAAGCTGACCTGGCAGTTGCAGGCCTCACCATCACAGCGGAGCGTGAAAAGGTCATTGACTTCTCCAAGCCCTTCATGACCCTCGGCATCAGCATCATGTATCGTGTCCACCTGGTGAGTTAGCTCCCACCAGTCATCCACACACACACACACACACACACATAAAGCTTGTGGACATACCACAGCAGGCTGTGAAGGTTTGTCTAATGGCTGGAAAAGAACCACTCTCCCTTTTTGCTCTGTAGATTCTCTCTTAGTTTGCCAAAAAAACTCCACAAACTCTGCTCCTTTGCACCTTATTACCTCCCAGCACCTCCCTTTAAACTGCATCTGTGTTTTCAAGGCCTCCTCTTCCTTCTTTCCTCGTCACCTCCAACCCTTGGCCTCACTTTCTCGCTTCTTCTTTATCTTTCCAATATCCTCTCCCTTCTGTCGCCGCAGTCTCAACTTTTTAATAGTGTCCAACTCTTTTCACTTCTCCTGTGTTTGCCCATTTCCTCCTTCTGTTGAAGTGGTCCCCCCACCCGTCCTGCCAGCACCAGATGGCGTGGTTCACTCTGTGAACTTCCTGATGAATGTAGCAGTTTCACAGTTGTTTTACTGCTTGCCCTCTGAATGGGGTATGGCCATTTTTTTCACACAAGCAACGCCCTCTATTCTCTGCAGAGAGCAATCCCAGGCAAGAAACAGCGCAACAACAGCAGCGCAGGTGGAAATGAGCCAGTGTTTGCAGATTCAGTGGCCTATTAATCATCAGTCCACCCCCAAAACCCAAGGTGACACAGCAGGGCCCAGTATGGCACTGGTCACAGACCACACTAAAGGGTTCTGGCATGTGTGGTAGCTAACATTAATGTACCATCGGGCAGTGGGGTCATTTACTCGCATTCCCTGTTGCTCCTGTAAACCTTCCTGCTTCTCACCTTCCCACAGTCTGTGCACAGTGCTAATAGGTGTAGCAGTGAGGGACTCAATTGAGCGCCAACAGTTGGGGAGAATCAATCGATGTTCGCAGCAGGTGCAGTGTTAAACGGGCTGCTGGGTCGCGTATCACCTCTGTAGTGAGAGGCAGGGAGGCAGGCGACTGGCAGCATGAGGAGGTGATGTCCCTTAGGGCTGGCACACACACAGCCACAGAGTTGAATTAGCAGAGACTTGCCCCAGCTGACAAGTAAAATCCTGGATAAGAGGTCCATAAGAGGGAAATGAAAAAAAGTTAATGTAAAGATAAAGCACTTCATTTTTTTGGAAAGATAGCTAGAAATGAGAAAAGTACAAGATAAGAGAGAAAGTGAAGACAGATGTCCTTTGTCTTTGTCGCTCTCTCACACCATCATTTCCTCGTGCTCTTTTTACCCTCCCTTGACATCCTCTCAGATCTGACTCAGGGTGGTCCCTCAGCATGCCTCTAAAAATTCGATATTTGAATTTCTGTGACTGCATTTGTTTAGTTCTAATCCACTGACTATTGATCTGGGGCACAGTGATTTCTACAAGGGGGTTTTCTGCTTATTTCAAACTTTAAATGAAAATTTCAGTCTGATCAATAAGAATGGCAAATGCAATAAAATAAAGCTGCCTGTTGGGTATTAATTACCCTCAGACTATATTTGATCTCTCCTCTTTGTCAGTATGTATGTATCATACATCAGTATGTCTGTCTGTCTCTCACACATATACTGTTTTTCTCTTTTCCTGTGCATCTTTGTAGTCCTGTAGTCACTAATTTCTGTGTATCAAGACATTCTGAACCAATCAATATGGACAATAAAGTAAAAGGCATCCTGTTTTGGCAAAGTGACTCATACGTGTCTCAATGTCGTATCTCAATTTGTTTCCTGAATCGCATTTTAAGCACAATTTAGACCAAAGGCAAAAAAAAAACTAAAATAAATTCATTTCCTGTATGACACAGCAGAAAGAAGCAACAAACCTGGACTGAAACTCTGCTGGTCCCTCCACTCTAAAAATACATTGACTGTCATGGTCAACTTTTCTATATTCAGTATTCAGAAAAGTGACAAATCACAACACTTAATTACCTGACATGATTTGATTTGTGTCAGTGTTTTACATGACACAAAAAGACAGGGGATCTAATTCTCTGGAGGGACCGCTGTTGCTTCGCATACATATTCTGTTGTATGATTTCTGGGGCACCATGTTGAAATAAAATAAAAAATACAGGAAGATATCTCAGACAGCTCTATCTGTCTAAATTCTCCAGCTGTCTTGCCTTGACTGTCATGTCTGTTTGGGGATTTGTAGTGTTGTACTATGCAGTCATGTAATACTGTATATTACCTGGTGTGCGTCCTTGGAGACATACATGTGGTTTGAGGCCATATAAATAGATTTGATTTGCTTTTCCACACAAATCAAAGAGCGCACCTTCACCTCAGCAACCAGTGCAATATGTGAATAGGACATCAGCGTTATGAACCCAGACGTAACCTAGAGCTACTGTCAACATCTTCTCATAAAAAACATCCCTTTCATTACATTTATCATCTGTACAACAAAAAGAAATATGCTGTAAGATCCCAACACTCTGTGGTACTTTATATCAGTGCCAGGTCCACCATTTAAGCATACTTCCTCCCAAAGTATGTGTATGTGTACAAGAGAAAAGGAGAGCGACGTTTAATTAGACATATGAGTTAATTAGGGGTGTGTGTGTGGAAGCCGTGTCAGATGCGTGGCATATGGAGCTTTATTGACTCTGTGGCCACACACGACCTTAGACAAAATTGCACTAACACACCCACATAGTTTCACATATGTGTGTATACATATAATAGTAATAAGACAGGCACTGTATTCCACAGTCGCACACATGTACAAAGCACACTGACATAAAGCCAGACAGCCTAGCGTGCCCAAGAGGCAGCAAGATGTTGTTGTGTATATGACCCTGTGACCTCTGCCAAATCAACCGCTCTCCACAGATTACCCCTGCGGCTATCTCAACAACCATAACAGCTGACAGCTTCTGCTCTGACACAATTAGAAATGCATACACTATCACGGGGACACAGAGAGGAAGATGAGGAAAGACAACATAAAAGAGAATGAGTGAGAAATAGGTAGAAAGAAAAGCAGAAGGGGTGGAGAGACGATGGAGAAACGAGAGCAGAGAAGCAGGCAAGTGAGAGGGAGAGTTGAAATGACAATGGGAAGTCTCCTTCAGTGAGTCAGTATGCAGGCAGGCAGCCTCAGGGGGCAACAGTGTGGTATGAATACCAAGAGGCAGGATGACTAGGTGAAATCCTTGACTGGATAACCTCACCAGCTCCTTCAGCCACCCTCCTGGCATGCAGGCAATCCCCCGAGAGAGACGGTGAGGGAGGAGGGGGTTGAAGGAGGGATGGTTAGAAGTTGAGTGAAGAACAAGGGCACTGGAAGGTAAAATGAATGAGCTTTTGTGCATCTGTGTGTTAAGAAGGAAAAGGGATAGACGCATCCTATAATAGGTAACAACCCCTTGTTATTGTATTTGTTGAGATGTACTCATAAAAACAGGTCATAAAGGATGTTTCACCCTCTCTACTACTTGCGCATTCTCTTCCCCCCTTTGATTTGCCTGACGCCCCCTTATCATCTTAACGTGACCATAAACCGCTATAAAGTGATTCCCCTGCCTCTAATAAAAATAATTTAAACACGGCAGCAAATGTTTATGTGTGAAGAGTCCGTGTAACCTGTGTAATGCTAATGTATACTTATACACTCACATTCTGTGCTTATTTATTGCAGCAGGTTTAATATCTATCTCATGCACCAAGGCAACTACTACTAGTTTGTTAGGTCATTAAGTCAGGGTCTTCCAAGTGTGCCACGGTTGCTGTGTTTTCCCCAGCTTGAAGTGCTACTTGCCGCCTCTGCCCAGTCCTGATGCTCAAGCACGTACTATATCTGCCCTGCTGTGGATGACTGACAGCATAGACAGCTCCTGACAAGCTTTGAAACAGCACATGCACACAAACACACAGTTATTGACAGTCTTGCACACACAGACTCAATTTCTAAAATGAAGACAGAGCAGACCACCTATATGAGTTGTTTGGACAATAATCCTATGCCATTTGGACGGACTGGGAGGTGCATGTGGTTTTATTACTTGTTCTTTCAAGTCAGTTTATCTCTGATCGATATTAACCTACAGAAGTTATTTAGAACTGCACTAACATCAATGACACTGGACCCCCAGTTGCAGAGATAAATCAGAGGTAAGTCTATGTGAAGGACAGTGGCACTCTTTTTAAAAAACAGAAGTCATTCAGTCGGTCCTATGGGCCACATTTGCTCAAACAAGGATTCAGGAGTGTGCTCTGCTCTGCTGTAAACTCTGGCATAGCAAATGTAAACCAGCTGTAAATACAGCATTGGTACATTATGACCTTTATCAAGCTAGTATGGCTTAAGTTATAAAGTTGCTTATGCATCCAGCAGACAATTTGTTTGTGTTTGTGTTTCCAACAACCTGATAAATAAGTAAGTCCAATATTCAGTCTGTTTTTGATCTCTACCCACTCCTGAGGGAAATATTCAGCTTTTTAGCTGCTAAATGCATCACTCTGTTCACCAGCTTGTCACTAACTTTGTCTGACTGCTGTTTGGTGCTGGACAAGTGGTGTGAACTGGGGTTTGTCAAAGCAGAAGTGGAGTGGAAATGAGCCTGAACCAAAACCGTAAGGTTGCTGCAGGAAAATCAAGAGTGAGCTGAAAGCTGCTAAAACGTTTAGAGGAACTGCAGAGTCGGGTGTTAGTAAGGGTTAGTAACGCTTTTCATGCTACACAGTCATTTCGTTCAAACAAAGGAGACATTATAGCAACTATAATAATGTTCTTTGTTGTCACAATATGATAATTAAACAGGTTAAATAAGCTTGTTTCTTCTAGGACTTAGTTTACAAAGCCTATAATGTTTGTAAAATACAAAAAAGATAGATATTCTGACACATGTGGAAAGTACACACTGATTTTTAAAACATTTTATGCAGTTCCCGTTTAGCCTATCTGAATGTCTGTGTGCTTATTAGTGTGTCTCTTACAGCCTCACTGTGGATAACTTCCCCTCCAATCTGCAGAACATAACTTTGTCTCTGAGTCTTAAAGCACACATATTACACCAGACCCAGAGTCAAGATTTCCCAGCAGTGCACAACTCCTACTGTTTTCCTGTTGTCTCTGTGATCTCGGTCTCTTCTTACCTTTCTCTCTGTCTATTTCTGATCTGCTCTCCTGCACCCTTCACTTCTCCACCATCTGTTAGCATGGGAGTCTCCGCAGCTCTCTTCATCTTAATAATAGCACCTCGGTGGGAGCTTAAGATGTGGACAAGTGGGGCAAGCAGTTAACAAAACGCTGGTTCAGCATGCAACAAACCGGACCAGCAAACAGGAGTACTGTCAGCACATCCTGCAGTTACCCTAATAATGCCAGTGCTAACAAAAGGCAGCTTGGCAGTGATACTCACTTTACGACAGTAGTATCTCAGGACCTTTGAGATGACCATTGTGTGTTTCACCACTCCACTGTTCTATTTTCAGACAGCTATCATCACCATCATCATGATAAGCATTGCTCTCCATTCATAGACATTAGAACTGGCAGGCTGATTTGAATCTTGCTAAAAAATTACACTGAATCTCGCTCTTCTATCCTGCTTTTTGCACCACTAATATGCAAGTGATTACAGGCGCATTAATGAATTTTCATCCCTGCGCAAGTCTAAATGGGGGTTCGTTTATCATAACAAATGCCCACCAAAATAACTTCACCCTCTTGCTGCAAATTTAATTTTGGAGGGCCTCAGAGATCTATTGCTGCAGTGTTCTGGCCTGCACAAAGCCCCATAGGAACACCTCATTGAGAATTTTTGCATAAAAGTGATTTGGACGGCAGAGTGCTGCCTGTTGACACAGAAATAAAAGATATGGAATCTCTGTGTGACCTGGACAGTTGTTTGTTTGATCACCTCGACTGTTTAACTGTCTCTGGCCCTGGCAACCAGCTCCGTTTCACAGTCATTAACAGATGGCGGATGTGCATCTGTGTGTAAATAGCTGATATTCCCTTGCTGATGTTCGGTCAGCAGGCTATACACTGAACACTCACATTGGAAATATGAGCATACGCAGACACCCACAAACATAAATAAGCACACACAATCCCTCTCATACTTGGCGCTGGCTCACTAGTAATTGGTTTCATTTAGAAAACAATAGCTGTTGGTGCTGGATAATGAAACATTAGGAGTTAGCCCCTATATTCCCAATGCTCTACTAGCTGCCAACTCTATTTCATTGCTCCTCCAATTCCTCTACCACTGGTTACCAGTCTAACGCGATACATCGCAGCCCACAGCTGCTTCGACACAGTTAGCCTTTCTATCCAAGCCAAAGCTATTAATCTCTTTCCTTTTTTTTCCTCCGAGCTGGGACACTGTGCACTCCCAGTCATACAGGAAGTCAACTATAGGTCACAGAAATGAATTTCTGTTTAATGTAGCTGTAATGGTTTAGTTGATTATTTGACCTTTCTCTTTCTACTGCATGCAACCTTGTAGCGAGTGCAAATTGTGATTGTTGTTGGTAATAATTATGGCCTCTAATTGGACCTACAGTATATAATGTAATTTCATGTGGCAGCACGCTATATACCAATTAACAGGAGTTTGTTATTGTTTCTCTCTGCCAGTATCTCTGATATAAAACCTCTTATCTGTGATGCTGTATCAATATCCAGCTCAGTGCCACGCTGTTGACAATTCATGGGAGACTGAGTGTGTGCTTTTTTACAATGTTGATCTGAAAGTGTACATGCAAATGAGATTCATATAATTAAAGCGCTATCAGTTTAGGACAGGAAAATCTATGCTTATCACAAACCCCTTTATTTACTGTCCCAGTTACCCTTTTCATCTTTTCCAAATTACACAGGTGGCAGTAAATGTTGTTTAACACAAACTGAATTTGGCCTCAGGAGAAAGAATCAACGCTTCAGCCTTTTCTTTTTAATTAATTTTGGCTGCTTACTGTATGGAGACGGTTTTTTCGCATGGTAATTAGTTCATCTTCACCTTTACAAGTAAGCATTTAACCTCTCACTTCCAGGTTCAACAAGCCCATGTTGAGTTTGCTTGTGTGATTTGAACATGACATCAAAGTGATAGGCGGTCTGTGCCGGCTAAAATGATTTTAACCTTGTACTGTCTATGTGTGTGTGTGTGTGTGTTTCAGGGACGCAGGCCAGGTTACTTCTCCTTCCTGGATCCCTTCTCTCCAGGAGTCTGGCTCTTCATGCTTCTGGCCTATTTGGCTGTCAGCTGCGTCCTCTTTCTGGTGGCCAGGTAAAGAGCTCACCAGTAAAATACACTCTGCACAGATGAGAGAGAGAGAGGAAGATAAAACAGCGAGAGACAAACAAAGCGGGTAGAGTACAGAGAGCAAGAACACAGAAAGGCTTGTTTATGGGTTAGATGGAGGAGGAAACAGGTTTTGGTTTCTCTCGACTCTCTCCAGTCTTTCCCGTTGATTTTTTTCCACATCACAGAGCAAGAGATGTTTGCCTCCCAGTGGTAGGTCCCCAGCGTCATACTGACACCTGCTGGTCAGGGAAGGAACTGGCACAACTGCTGCTGAAAATAATTGTTGCTTATACAACAAAAATGTTATTAAATGAGACTGCAAAGAAACTTTATGTACTTATGTAACACCATCTGGAATCAAATGATCTTTCCCCTGACAGGTAGATGTATTACCTCTCTAAATAGAGTTCTATACATGGTATATTGCAATTACCATGTGAGCAACATTAGTAGAAGATGTGAGATATGTAAATTATGATAAATTGGGTGGACAGTCAATCCAAAGTCCTCTTTTCTGTGCAAAACAAACATTGCAAAGTTCAGCTAGAGATGCTAATGTGAGGCTTCCAGTCTGAATTTGACAAATCAAGTAGATGTCTACCAAAGTTATAGTTTTTGCGGACTGAAACTCCTTCTTTATGTCATTATTTCTCCCCGACAGCTCAATAAACAGAGCATCAATCGAGGACTTCTTACTAAAACTACAGAAGATTTGATTTGTGATTGGATCTTTTCACAGTCTGGACGGGGGGAATGACAAAAATGTGAAAGCGTCCTTTAAATTTCTTTATGAAAATTAAATTCTTCGATGTTTTCTTTGTAACTTTTTGCAAATTAGAGCAAATCGCACGCTTGTTTTAAGACTGTTAAGACACACAACAAAGTTGTCACATAACTCCATGCAGTGCCATTTGAACATTACATTTCCTTCACCCATGCTGTTTAAGTAGGCAGCAGATGGGGAATGAAGAGCAGGTTGGTTCTCTCTGGAGAGCCAAGGTGACTTTGTGTTCAGTTGACTAGAGTTGTTTTGCTCCTTGTCTCCATTTCGCTCGCTCTATTTCTCTAGAGTTCAGCCCTCATCAGAATACTTAATCCAACTTTTCATTCCCACTCTTGTTGGCTGTATTCCTCCTCTGATTCTCTCTGTCCTCCATTGTCTTGTTCCCCACAGACTGACACCTTATGAATGGTACAACCCCCACCCGTGTCTAAAGGGTCGCTGTAACCTGCTGATCAACCAGTACTCACTTGGCAATAGTTTCTGGTTCCCTGTTGGAGGCTTCATGCAGCAAGGATCCACCATTGCTCCCAGAGCTCTGTCCACACGTTGTGTCAGCGGAGTGTGGTTAGTACAGAGACACACGAACATGAGTGCATTTGCATATTTTCAGCTTTCAGATTTGCACAGTCGTACTCCCATTTGATTCTGTTCTGTCTGAATATTGTGCATATTGCTCCATCATGGAATGCATTTCATCTTGTGATCTTGAAGCTTCATTCCAAAATTTCCAGGACATCAGGGTTCAAGATGAGATAGTGATGGGAGTTGTGCATGCATATACTTCGTCTTCGTACGTCTGCCTTTGCAGCTAAAACTTCACTTCCTTTCATCCAAACTGAGCATTGTCACCTTCATCCATACACACCCACCCATTCATCCATCCACTGAAAATTCTGCAGTGTCTTCTCCTCTCAGGTGCGCAGTTATTTTAATCCTCCAACACTTTTCACCCATACAATCTATCTTCATACTCCACCCTGCCCATTTACATACTTTTATAGGTGAATACATATGTTCTTGTCTCCTAACTTTCCTCCACAGGTGGGCATTCACATTAATCATAATCTCATCGTACACCGCCAACCTGGCTGCCTTCCTAACAGTCCAGAGGATGGAGGTGCCGATAGAATCAGTAGACGACCTGGCCGATCAGACGGCAATAGAGTACGGCACCATGCATGGAGGATCCACAATGACCTTTTTTCAGGTCAGAGGTTACACACATCATTGTATGTGATTGATTGTTTATACTCCTAAAACACAGACACACACATACACACAGACTCACCTACGAGCCTGCAGTGATCAATAGGCTATCAGTGATGTTATCTCCTCATCACCTCCCTGTCCTTCCTGTCTTCCTCCTCTAACCACAGTTTTATCTGTTTCCTGTCTGCTCCTCGCCACAACCATTCAATATCACTCTCCTCCGGGAGATGGGGCACTGTCCGGGGTCCTAAGACAGACACATACTACCCTCTTCTTTCATCCTTTGAAGATTTGACCTTAGAGAAAGAGTGAGAGAAAGTGTGAGAAACAGACAGTGAAGGATGATATGGAGGGAAGTAAAGAGACATTATCCTTGTCCGTCTTTGTACTTTCACATCCACTGGACCTTGAATAACTCAGGGAAGACAGGCCAAGAGAAAGTAGAGGACAGGTGGTGATGTTAAGTGAAGATTCAGTTTGAAACTCTGGAGCTACTTGAATAGAAAAAAAAAAAGTTCTGCTGAAGAAAAAAACATTCACATTGAACTGCAGCACACCTTTTGGAGAATCAGAGAGTTTAAATCAATCCATCAGTGAAGAAAATGAAAAAGGAAAACACATATCCAAAACCAATATCCACCTCTGCGAAGCTGAAGAAATATGTATCTGCGAATGATTTTGTTTACTGTCTCCCACATCTGACTGTCTGTTTCTCCCGATCACATCTCGCCGCTCTGCAGAACTCTCGCTACCAGACCTACCAGCGTATGTGGAATTTCATGCACTCAAAGCAGCCTAGTGTGTTTGTGAAGAGCACGGAGGAGGGCATCGCCCGTGTCCTCAACTCCAACTATGCCTACTTGCTGGAGAGCACCATGAACGAGTACTACCGCCAGAGAAACTGCAACCTGACGCAGATTGGAGGACTGCTGGACACCAAGGGCTATGGCATCGGCATGCCGCTGGGTGAGTGGGGCGGAGACGGATGGAGAAGAATTAAAAGTAATTGAGAGAAAAGGAGGAAGATAAGTAAGTAAAGGAGAGGAAGGTCAGTGTAAAATGAAGGAAAAAGCTGTTGGCTTTGCTTAAATACACTGTATAATTCATATTGAAGCTAAGAAGGGGGGATGAAGAGAACAGGGGCTTTAGTTGAAGGATACACCATAAACGTCACATTGGGGAGTGTAATTGAAAGTAAAGCCTCAGAAAAGCCAAACCATTAGCTGGTATCATGAGGGAAAATGATGCAAAAAGTAAGAAACTAGAGAGAAAGAAACTAGACTTAAATATAGCAGCTGTTTGCACGCTGTGATGGGAGAAACGAGGACAAGAGAAAGGGAATTTGAAATATTGTTCATGTTTAATGTGGATTTGTTGCTTTATGATTCTCCCACTGCTGAAATAAACACATGGTTTAGTTTCACTTTGATCCCAGGTTAAGTCTAACTGCAGGCGGGGGGTGGGGGAGTAAACAGGATTAATTTCAATTACTTTGATCTTTAAAGGATAGATAAATCCACCTTTTAGTGGATGATGTTCCATACGGTGATGTGACATGTGGAACACTGTTAAATCATAGCAAGCCCTTTAATCTCATATTAAAAATCTTTTTTTTAAAAATTGAAACAAAGGCTTTTAATGTAGTGACATAATTTCACATTACCACAGTAAATCAGAAGAAAAACTCATTAAATTGAGTTTTGTTTCGGCTGGAAAGAAGTAGATTTTTTTCCCCCCCTGAAGCTGAAGAGATTTTGTGTGCAGGTGTGAGCTTTGCCCCTTTCTTCCCTGCAGGGTCAGTGTACCGTGATGAGTTTGACCTGGCCATCCTCAAAATGCAGGAGGACAATCGTTTGGAGATCCTCAAGAGGAAGTGGTGGGATGGTGGCAAGTGTCCAAAAGAGGAGGACCACCGTGCCAAAGGTTTGTCTCCAGTTAATCCTCATCTGTTTGTCCTTCAGCTGTGTACTTCAGCTTTATTTTCTTTGTCTCCTTTTTCTGCCTTAACAAATCCCCTCTTCATCACTCCTCTTGTAATTTCCTGTTGTCTGCAGGCCTGGGCATGGAGAACATCGGCGGCATCTTTGTAGTGCTGGTGTGTGGCCTGCTGGTGGCTATCTTCATGGCAGTGCTGGAGTTTGTCTGGATGTTAAGGCAGACACCAGGAAATGAGGTGAGAGAGGGCTATCTAACCTGCATCTGCTTTGTCTCCCTCTCCCCTCCCTGGTACCCTCCCCCCCGTGGAGCTACTAGGCTTTCCAACTTCCAGCTTTGACAGGGAGTGTAGCAGGTGTCATCTCCTTCTTCCACTGGGTTCCACTTGGCACCCAATCTTCCTCCGTCAGAATCAGCACAAAACCAAAGATATACCTCACTTATACCTCACTTAGAGTACATGCATATATGGATTATTTATATTTCTATTTATTTATAGCAGTAGAAGATTCATAGAGAATATATATTGCATAAAATATCATATATACAATTGAATGTAGTTGGATCTTATTGGTGATGAATACATGCTTACAGGGTGCTACCAATGAGATTTCACTCGTAAAAATAATTGTGATGTTTATTTTAGCCTTAATCCAATCATCTTTTTACTTAAAAGATGTCTGGCATTGTGTGCACATCTTCACTCAAAAGAAATTATTCATCCCATCAGAGGGTGAATGATGAGGGACAGTAATGGACTATGTGTCACCGTCAAAATCAAGTATTTTTCATTGTGAAAAGATTGACGTGGTTTCCACAAATAGTGTGTAATCAGTATAATCCTAAAAATTGTGTAAATGATCAATCAGAATGATATATACTATATAATCAAATACATTTTGATGTAGCTTCATCTGGAGTGAGGACTAAAAAAGCAATATGTGTCCAGTCTTGTCAAAGATCTCCTGCTGTTTGATCAGGGCAAAGGCCAGTTTAAATATCCACAATATGAGTTCTGTTAGTGAAGGAGCTCTGCTGAGCTACTCATGAGGCAGGGACGACATTAAACAGAAGAAGAAGAAAAAAAAAACTGCAATACAGCGAGAGAAAGATGTGCATGCAGTGTTCTGATTATTTCTGATGTGATTCCTTTAAAAAGATACTTGATAACTGTCTTTTCAAATGGACTCCACACTGTGATTTTAATTCAATAAACATGCAGAATGTGAAAGTCAAAAAGCAACTCATGTGATTTCTTCTTTTTGAGCAGCATAGATCGGTGTTTCACTCTAACTTGTGAACCCTGTGTGTGTGTGTGTGTTTGTGTATGTGCGTGCAATTATTTGTGTGTTTACACCTGTGTGCATCTGTATACCGTGCCCGTGTGCAGCATGTGTGGATTGATAATTAGTCTCTCTTGTCTTGCACTTCAACTGCAGTATCATGTCTTTGTAAATATTTGAGTTCATACTGTAGATACCCAGTGGAGCCCTCAATCATCAGTCCAGGGATTGAAATGTGTGTGTTACATCCCTGTATGTGTCTGAAAAGTGTTTTTTTTTTAAATTACATATGTACTGTGTGTGTTATTTTTACTGCTGGTTGTTTTATCTGTCGATTCCACTATATAAACATAACCAAGAAACGTGTGTGTTGTGTGTCTGTGATGTCCATCAGTCCTGATCAAGTCAGTCAGTCAGTGAGTTGTCTGGGCTCTCTCCCTTTCTCTCCCTCTCTTATCCCCCTCTCCCCTATCTTTTTCTCCCTGTGTGTGTGCTTGCAGCAGTCAGTGTGTGAGGAGATGCTGAGGGAGCTCCAGGGGATCGTCCTGTGTCGCGACAGCCTGCAGTTGAGGCGCCGGCGGGCAACTTCAATGATGCGGCCGCGGCCTTTACCCCTGGAGGAGCGTCGGGCACGAGCTGCCACCGTCAGCCTCAGCAACGGCAAGCTATGTGGGGGCACCGGACTGCCTGAACCCCTCTCCCACAGACTGGCGCAGGAGGCAGCCCTGGTTGCGAGAGGTTGCAGCCACATCCGGATTTGCCCAGAGTGCCGGCGCTTCCAGGGACTGAGGATGCGTCCCGCTGGGGCCACCGGGGCCCTCCCTTCTCCCACACACAGTGAGGAGAGCATAGAGTGGGACAAGACCACAAATAGCAGTGAACCTGAATAACGCCTGGTGATACCAACAGGACTGACTTTCGGAGAAGCCACCTCTCTACTTTCCAGGGATCAAAGATAACATTTTTTTAATTCAGCCATTGGGAGCTTGATGTTAAAGGGCAGGACAGTGCTGCAAACTTTGCTTTGCCCTAGAGGCAACAGCCAGTAGTCTGTTTTGGAATCTCCTTGGGTGAATTTTTTTCCTTTGTCATAGGAGAAACTGATGAGTCTGTCTCGTTGTGGTCTGTCCCTGTTGGCCCTTTGTACCGTGCAAAACAGGACGGACAAAAACAGCTACGGGGCATTTGTACTATGCAGTATTTTCAGTCATTTATCATTGTGCTGTTTCTTTTTTTTTCCTTTTTAAATTATTTCTGTCCTCTGTTGGATTATCAGTACTGAATATAGTTATTCTATTGTTCTTAAAAAAAAAAAAATTTAAAAGTTCCTTTTTTTATCTGACAATTTACTGTATGAACGTATATTGCCTCTGAAGAGCTGCAAAGATGAAAAGACTAATGCAAGGTCATTCTTCAATTGCTTTTATTTTGAAAGTGCCAAAAACCATAAGTATTATCTTGTGGCTGAAGAAAGCACCACAGCCTTGAGAAGACAACAAACTCAACTGAACCCAGAAAACAAACAAATCGAGACAGACAGACAGACAGACAGACACACAGACTTCTTTTATAGTAGTGATATTCTATTAAAAAACATGTTTTAACTGTTGGTATCTCTGAAAGACAGCGATGCATGTCCAGAGGTGTTGGCAGGTTGCTCATTGAATGATTATTGCTAAAGTGGTGACTGAGTAGCTGAAAGAATGATTTCCTGTTTTGAATACCTGCTTAAAAACACGATGGCTGCACACACATACACGAAGACATCCATTTCTTTCCCTTCTTCTTCTCTGTGTTACTTTCTCCTCCGTCTGTCTTACATCTTTGACACCATGACACCTTTATTGTCTCATCCCCTGACTTCTTTATGATCTCTCACTTAAAAATACACACAGTCTCCTGCACAGCATAGACGCTCTGTTAGAGATTACAGGCTTTTCTCCATCGCACATATTTAAGAATGATTCAGGTCCCATCAAGACAAGCCAGTGAAACTAAATGAAACCCAGCATATATCAGAACAAACCAAAAGTCCCTGGTAAAAGTAAAAGGGTTTTTTATATCAACAATCGACTTGAGTTCTTTTAAATGTCAAGGCAGTTAAACTTTTATTGAATGTGATGTTTTACACACTGCTTTCAAGGAGTATTTCAGTTCAGATTAACCTAGATGCTCCCGTTTTTGTACTTTTATTTTGCAAAAAAAAAAAAAAAAACTAAACCAAAAGTTGGAACATATTAATCAGGTCTTTAAGAGAGAGATTTTTTGAATAGAAAACATCATTGTAAAATCAATTTGATTGAAGCCAAGTTAATTACTTTCTGAAATGTATTAATTTGGTTACAGTTGTCTTTGTTTAAATTGTACCATACCTTCAGGCATGAAACAATGAGAACAAAGCACCAGTGACAGGATTCTTAGGATTCTTGGGTTACTTTCTGCATAGACTGTGACACGTGACATAGTATTTTCCCACTGAACTGGTTTGAATGTGTTACTATATGATAGCCTGATAGCCTGTTGCACGGTCGGAATCGGCGGCCATCCACCTGTCTACACTGCTCCTTGCTTATCTCTGATGTGTCCATCATTTTAACTCTGCCTACCAGGTTCTGTCAATCACCATCCCTCAAAACTAGGCCACCAACTTGACACTGCTTGAAGATACCGCTGCAGTATCTCTCTTGTTGTACTTTTATTAGCCACAATTCACTTTCTATCTTCATCATTTTTTACCTGCAGGTTGTCATGGCTAGAAATTTTCTGTATGTGCTCTTTTCAAGTAAAAGGAGTGAATGTTGAATTGAGGTGTCTAATCTTTTGATCACTCGCCATGTTTTCTTCATGTTTCTTTGCTTTACCGGCAATAGGTCACATCTCATTCTTTACATGTCACACAATCAAACTATATGATGGCACCTACACGCAAACCACGCCAATATACATCTTGCCATGTCCACAAAAGCTTAAAGAAACTGATAACAAAGAATTCAAGAAAAAAGAAACAACTATTTTCACAAATATTACAGCCCTTTAAAAGAAAAAACACCAGGCAATGGTTGAACGCTTGAACAGAATCTGGCAAACAATTCAATGTCCTCTTCACGTTTAAATAAATGTTTTTGTTTCTGTGATAACTGACGGAGGAATAACTTTGATATTGGGGATGAGCATTTTCCCTCTGAGAAAAAAAAAAAAAAAGTAATTCATCATAATTATCCTGCATTTTCCTACGTCATTCACCGTGCATAATTGTATTTTTTGTTCATGTAGAATCGCCTCAGTCACACCTTGTTGTTGAATCATTTTGTCATTTGTTGCATCATTTCTGCTGCAACATCTCTTGCCCAAACTGCCTCTATATTTTTAAAGTACCTGTTATTGCATGAACGGCCATGATTGGTATGCTGTTTCAGAAGCTGGTGAGTGTGTAAGACTGTGGTAGATCAAGCGCTGACAGACCTGGAGTGAACTGCAGTATTTGCATAATTGTACTAATACAGAGTTTTGAGTGAACTGGTGGTTCTGAACATTTTGGGTGACTGGAATTACAAATTAGTGGAATCTCTATTTGCCTTTTTCTTTCTTACTTTGTCACTGTCAGATCATTTAATTGCTGAAAAAGTGTTTCAGGACTTCAGATAGCATTTTGTATCAGGTCTGTAGTGAGACTGAACTCCCACAAAAATCCACCAGTGTTTGAAACAGCACTGAATCTGCTCGATCCTGACCTGCACCACATAGAAATGAATGGGAATTGCAGAGGCATTATGTTAACATCTACTTAAGCATCATTAGTGCCAGTGCACTTAATACATTGTTCTACAGATGGTGTATAAATACAGTATGGGTTCCCCAGTAATGGTCCAAAGTGTTGCACATTAGAAGCTGATTATGTTAATAGACCAGAGAGATGTGTACAATGTTTATATGGACACATTATTCCATTTAGACACACATACATATGAAAACATACATGGATTGTGAGTATAATGGTGACAAACAAAACTCCTCACTGGCGCATCATGTTCACTTTCTACATTCCTTTATATAATTACTTGTTAAAGGCCAATTGCCGAGAAAATTGCGAGAGAGAAAAAGCATCCACATTTCATTACCAGTTTTATAAAAAGAAGTTTCTATCCATTTGCTGAATGTCACTAAGAAACTCATGAGAGAAAGAGGGCTCTCTCTGCACCCGATGCTAACTTCTTAAACACTAAAAACATTTACAGGGGTGCTAAATCAAGCGTAGTTGGAATGAGATTGCCAATTACCTTGAAGGCACGAGAAGCAGTAGAGTAAGAATTAACACAAATCCCACTGAAACACTGGGCGACCTTCGCTGGGAGACCACTGAGAGAGATGGCAGGGTTTGGCTGCTATATATTTTATATGCTTTATTTTCTTATGTTGACATTTTTATTCCATTATAAATACATTTCTTAAAACAACCTCCATTCTGTGGGGTTCTGGTTTGGTCTCTTCTTTGCTGTGACGTATATGACCTTCTGAGCTGCTTAGATCTGTCATGCAAAATAGCATCTGAGTGCACTTTGTTTTTCAGGTTTTATTATTCAACTGGGAGAATATTAAGACAGTGCACCAGTTTTGTTGTGACATATGCGCACGCAGAGAGGCAGTATGAGGATGTATGGGTTTCTAGCTGAGTAAACATGGACAATGGTTGAGTGAACCAGAAGAAGCTGATGCATCTACCTCTCGTATCTCTCCCATAACTGAATGAATTAACGTCTGCACACTTGTGAATCAGTCGAACAGCTGAGAACCTGTGTGGGTGGGAAGTCTTAAAGGAGGCTAATGAGTTTAACAACTCATTCATGTGTTATATGCCCATCCACTCACCCGTACTCCATCTATCAAAGTGATTTTCAGTGGATATTTCCCTCTCCTCTCAGGATAGTGAGTGAATGCCACGTAACCTCCTGCATCTGATTTACAGTTTAATTCAGACTGCCTCCCTCCCTCCTCTCCCAGTGCCTGTCTCACCATCTTTCCTCTGCAGCATTAGAGATGACAAGTTTTGTTAGTACGTCAACAACCTGCATGTCATGGTGCATATCTGCAGCGCACACATGTCCACATCACTCTTAACAATCGTGACACACGTGCATAAACACCCGGCGCTACCTGTATGTCACTGCTGTGTCAAGTTTATTTCATCGTGCTCATGCTTCTCCTTCTGCCTCCGGCGCTTATGGTCCATAAATTCAGTGCACCTCTACCCACCACTGCCTAGCTGCCATTGGATTTATGGAGCCTGTGATGCGCAATGAGTGCCTGCAGAGGTGTGTGAAAATCTACTTTACTCCTTATGCTTACCCAGTTGTAGCACACAGCAATACCAATTTCCCTGTAGTTGATTGTTATTCTGCAAGGATTTAGGAGTTATGGTGTACTGAGTTTGACGTAAACAGCTCACATCCCATACGCCTCAAGAGTGACTTTTCTTATCAGTCCATTCCATGTAAATAAATAAATGGTTTTCATTCACATAAAATTCATTTTTTTGAGTAACACAAGCTCCATGTCCAGTTCTAGGAGGCCAAAACATTAAACCTGGTGTATCGAAACTAATGTGAGTCAGTAAGTGCAGTCAGTATGATTCAGTTGCCTCCTAATAGCAATTGTTAAATCTATTCATTCAGTTTCTACTGCCAAGATTGCATCCCTTTGTCAAACAATTGCTTTCTCTTCTCTGACAGCAGATTCCCCAAGGTTAACAGCATACATGTTTACATCAGCCCCATAACAGTTACTAATGAGCACTGGATCTAAGGATACCAGGTGAGAGACAAAACATATTATCAGTGGAAACTACCTAATTCACAGTGAGACTGGTGCACATTTTTAAGTGAGAGCTTTCTATTGATTTCTATTGATTAATTGCAAAAAAGCTTGTTGTTGTTGTTGTTGTTGTTGTTGTTGTTGTCATTGTGTGCTCAAAGGTATTCAGAGTGCAAGAATTCTCTCCAAGGTGAGATACTGTCAAGGCTGTTATACAGCCTTTTGTTTGCTGACAGTTGTTGTTGAACATATTGACCAAAACATCTTGGCATTGTTTGTCTTTCAGAGAAATAAAATGGAGCTTCATTTACTCTGTGTTTCGTTCCCTCACTATTCAGTCCTCCGTTTATCAATGCCCCACACTTCCCAGATGGGGAAGTGTTGATTACCTAGTTGTGTGAGTGTGTGTGTGTGTGAGTAAATTTGTGTGTGCATGCGTGGGTGTATTTGTGTGTGTATGTGATCTCTCTCATGTACATACTTTCGAGGGAAATCACAGTATGGGCATCATGATTCACCATCTTGTTGCATCATTACCCGAAAGCTGAACAGTAGACAGCCAAGGCAAATTCCAGCAAGGCAGCCACAGTCATTGTCAGGTATTCATGAGAAAATTAAAAAAGGCTTTATTGTGGAAATCAGTCAGATGGGTATCGCATAACAAAACCAAAGAATAGTAGTACAAGTCTTTGTTGACTTTGGATTCATTCATTGTGAAAGATTGACGTAAACATCAGTCACTTTCTATAATGACATTGAAAATGCATCAATGACAGTGTATAAATTAAATCAACAAAGATAAACCTGCAGATAAATGGAATATACACCATAGCTTTATATTTAGGAATGGAAAGTAACTAAGTACATTCAGATATTTTGCTTACCATCTCATGCTACTTTATACTTCAACTCCACTGCATATCAGAGGGAACTATTCTGCTTCCACAGCAACACATTTATTTGAATTATTAAAGGTCAAACCAGTGGTTCTCTTTGATTTGTTACACCTTACAAAAAAAACAGTGCCACTGTTAGCAGGTCTACAAAAGAGATATAAAGAGATATTTCCCTTCTAAACGTCTCAGATGATTTCATTTAAATCACTGTTTGAGTATCAAAGAGGTGAAATTGTCCAAAAATTGTACAAAAACAGCATTAAAGAAATATGCTATCATAAATAGGTTTTATCATCCTTTCTGTCCCTTTAATCTTTTCACGACCCCTCAGATTTGTCTTGTGACCCAAACCTTAGATTAGAAATCACAGACTAAGAAACCTGTATAGATATATATTAGTTGTTAAAACTACCTCCACATTAACCAGCTACAGTAAACAGTTACAGTAAAATGATACATATGTACTGATACATCAGTATCAACATTCTTATAATGTAATATAGTTCTATATATCATGTCAGAGGCCATTGTCCTGCAAAACAAGTATTTTTACTTTTGATACATTTTATTTCATTCGATTTTGAATGCAGGACTACCTTTTCACATTGAAGTACCGGTACTTATTTCTTCCACGACTGACTACTATAGAATATTTTTATAGTAGCATTTCCATAAGGGGGCTGTGCTATATGGTACACTGCTAATGAAATGTTTTTTGTGTCCCTCCCTAAGGTGCACTATGCTTATCTCATTTTGAGCACTGGGATGGCAGCAGTCAACCCCATTAAACTCTAAACAAACAGAAAGACATACCCTCTAAAGGCAGCAGCTCCTTGTGGTTTGAGGAGAAAATATTGGTTTTCAGATAACGGCCTCTTGAGTTCCGTGTTAATTGGTCGTTAGAGCACAGAATTATCTAAATCCACGAGTAAATGATTCATTACCCCACAGATGAGAGGCTAAAAAATTGCACTGGGCCATGAAAAAGGCACACAAATGACAGCCTTGGAAGTAAAATCTGTTTATCTGGCTCCCCGCAGGGGAAGTCAGGGTTTATTGATGCTGGGCAGCTAAATCATATTTCCTGCACCATTAACTGTTATTTTGCCTTTTTCTTGTTATTGTCTATCGTCAGTCTACCTCATATTGAAGATTACTTTTTGTTTACTTTTTCCAGTTGTGGGTTCCAGTTGTGGGTTGAACGCTGCAGTCTAGCTGCATTACAGTCGAGCAGTGGTGGTAATGTAGTCTCTTGCGTCTCTGTGGTTCGTGTGGCCAGTTTCATCTTACGCGTTCTTCCTTGTTACCATATTTGACCTCTGGGCTCCTGACTCAGCATAAAACACGGTCTGAAAATTGCATCTACATTTCCATCTCTGCTTACACACCTACCTGCAAGATCATGATAGTCTTTGCTGTTTATGTACAGTACAGCACAGTATACTCTTACCCAGGCTCACACGTTTCATACCATGTTAGTGTAGTCCTCATTCTTTTATTTAACTTACAACATATTTACACATATAAAATACAGAATACACAGTACATAATAACATATTCTGGCCATCATCTCTTCAGTCATAAACAGTCATTTGCTACATCTAGTGGGCATTACACAACATTACAGACACTACTTGGTAAGCTACTGAATTCATGCATGTACAGTGTAACTTGGTTTATTTTGTACTCTGATGGTAAAACATTATAAAATAATAATATAATCCATTCATGTGTTAGGCATATTAAATTGTTGCAAAGCTGCAAAGCTGTCACACACATCACTTTCATTTGAACTAAACACAGATGCAGCATTCAACAAATGTATTTCACTGAGAGGAGCAGCTGCTCTCATTTGTAAGATGCCTGACTTTTAGATGTCGAATGCATTCAGGCCAAATTCAGAGAGGAGCTCCTTGTAATTTTGATGAAGGGCTGTGCTCTTTTCCTCCCATCCCTGTCGAGCCACAGACAGCTGAGAAGTCAGGCTGTCTAGAGTCTCCTGCAGAAAACATAAGTGAAAATTAGATGCAGGCTGAAATTTTCTTCTTATCTAACCTGATATCCCTCCCTGTCCTTTATCACTTTTAACTGTGATGAGTTTCAGGAGTGAGCTGATGAGAAGAGGCATAATTAGATTTCGTGTCATACTGGGAAATAGAAAAATAATGATAATTACACATTAAAATCACAGTTCTATAATCACAGGCTGAGTCCTCTGACAAGCCTCCAGGCTTGACAACGTGAAAGAAAACGTGCATATACTGTCAATACAATTGGGCTGTACATATAAAAGGTCAACACTGACCTCATTCAAAATTGTGCTATTTTACAACCATGTTAAATTTTTACGGTCTCATTGTCCTGGTTTGGAGTTATATACTGTATCCATAGGTTAGCATAACAGTGTTTGTATCCAGATTGTTCTTGCAAATTATGGGATTAATAAATTTTAATGTTCACTTATGCTTTTGCTTTTAAAAGTTGCGTCCGGCAGAGTGTTGTTTGTGATGGTGGTGAATACAAAGTCATGTTAGGTTTTTATGACCCAGGTTGTAAAAACAAAAGATTCTCATGTGAGTAGCAGCAGGAGAGCTCATTACAGTTCTGCACCAGTTACAATACATAGTAATCTTTCTGTTTTTAGATTAAGAGCATAATCTGATGACCTCCTGATGTGCCCATAAAGCCCTTGTATGTAGGGCTGTACATAGGAGGCAACATTTTTATCAGGTTTTTATCAAGTCTTGTCATCACAGTCATGTGCACAGTCATGTGGCTTTAACATGACAACCTATCAACTGCTGAGCAAAACTAGAGATAGTGCTGATGCAAGGTTGATCTCACTGCACAGACCAAACCACATTAATTCACTGTAAAAACAATGCTGCCCTTAAACAGGGACAGCTCCACATGGTACAGGAGGCTTGACACATACATGTTGGTTTACAGTGCATGATATCTCAAAGATGTTCGGTCAGGACCAATAGTGACTGCCTTATCAGACCTTTCTTTAACTCACTTTGAAATGGTCAGTGTTGCAACTTACGTGCAGGATCTTTTCGTAGTCTGTTTCCATGTTGTCCAGCTTGTGTTGGAGGTCATTTACGGTGGTGTCCTTCTCCTGTTGCACCCGCTCACGCTCTCTCTTCTCTCTCCTTAGGTCCTCCTGACACAGGACTAGGAAGACAAATGCATACTGGCATGCCATCACTTTTAATTTGTGAACTGACTGCGGATGTCTTTGTTCATTTCACTAAAGAAAATTAAATGTATTCAAACCAAGTTCTTCCTTGAGCTGGCTGACTTCTTTCTCAAGTGTCTTCACCTTGTTAGTCAGCTCTGTCTGCATGGTTTTGTACTGCCGACTGAGGTCTAGAATGACATTTGTGACAGATTTAGCCATCATTGCTAATTCACTTTGTAAGGCCAATGCAGCAATGAGCTTAGGCACCCGGCTAATTAGACTTTTTGTTCCTCAGAAATTACCCTAACCTTGGCAAACAGGCCCCTTGTCCTCACTCCTGCAGGAGTCCACAGTTTATCTTAGGTTATTAAAAGAGAGACTAATTGTTGATTCATGCCCCGTCTGTACCGTACCAGAGTTGACATCCCTGCGGTCTTGTCTTTCGTGCTGTAGCTTCTGCTCCATGTCTCTCATGCGTCTCCTCAGGTCAACTCTATCAGACTGGACCTTTGTTACACACTCGCACTGTAAGGCTGGGGTAACCACACAAACAAATGCATGCATGAGTGGTATCGTCCAATTACAGTTCTGCTGTGTACTAAGGTGAACCTTATTAGTAAAACTTAATTAGTAAAACATGCTCAAGTATTCAATTATGCTTAAACATGTAAGCTGTAATTTAGTATTATCAGCAAAATAGAGTCACATAAAAGTACTGATGCAGAAACACTGCCTCTTTGACTGGACTGAATTACTGGATTATTATCACTGAATTAATATATGTATTAGTAGCATTTCACAGTTATAGCTGATTGTACAGTATGTTTTATGTATAAAGTTTTAATCAGCAAAGTAACTAGTAACTATAGCTGCCAAAAGCACAATATTTCCCTCTGAAGTGGATTAGAAGTAGGAAGTAGCATAAAATGGAGAGAAGTACAAGTACCTCAAAATCATGCTGAAACACATTACCTGTATAAATCTACCACAATTACCTCCAACTACTAAACGGTAACATAATGGTGTGAAGGCACGTTGATAGAAATTGAAGGATGGCAGTGTTATAATGATTTCTCAGTGAATCAATTAGTCTGTGAACAGAGAATTAATCACCAGCTATTATTTTTATAATTGACTAACTGTTTAAGTCATAAATCAAGAAGAAGAAAAAAGTCAAAGGTTTGCTGGCTCCAGTTTATCGGATGTGAGGATTTTCTGTTTTTAATCTGTTTTATACTGGAAATTCAATATCTTTGAAGGATGCTGAAAAATTGTCTCACTGTACATTTAATAGACTAAAATCCAAAAGTTCAAAATGATCATTAGTCACAGCCCTAGAGAAGGGTACATCAGACATTACTGTAGCACGGCACAATGTAAGACATAATACAGTATGGATTTGTTCTCTTAGGATGTCATATATACAGTACCTACAATGACTAATGCATAGGTAGTTTGGATCTAAACATAGCCTACATTACATAAAGCAACTTAAAGCTGACGCTCACCGATGTGATCCTGTAGGATGGCTACATCCAGTACACTGCGCCTATACTTTGCTTCCAGTTCAGTTTCACCTGCAACAAGACAGTAAAACTTGTTCATAAAAATGTATCATCAGGAGAGCAAAAAAAACAAAACAAATGTTAATCTCAAAAGGAAAGTTACTTTTTTCTGGATTCTTCTTTGCAGTCTTTTTTGTTTTTTTCTTGGGAGGCATATTTGCTTGCCTGTTACACTCACTGGGTGTGTTACACAAACTACACACAGGGGATGAAACCTTTTGTTGCTGGACCTTGGTTGCTGAGTGAGTTACCATGGCACCGACTTGTCCAACTTGATTGATAGCTGATTGACTTTAATAACAGCCAATCACAACGTGACTGAGTCTTTTTTTTAGCTCGTGCACACAGGCCGTGTAATTGGAGCCGTAGTTTTAAAGTGAGACATGTCAAAGCGTCCTTTGTTGTCAGGGGTGACCAAAGCCAGCGCTGCGAGAATCCAGGGCTGCATTCAGCATCCCTTGAACGTTTTATGAATGCTGCACAGACAGACAGAGGCGCGCACCCGAGTACATTCATGGCTCATGGACGCGCATGGGGAAGGCGTGGAGTTTGGGTTTTGATGGGGGGGCAAACGGAAGGGGACGTACAGGAAAGGAAAGGGCCGCACATACACGTCACGGAGGGAAACAGAAAAATGCTGGGCAATGTCTAATTCCCACATTTATTTATTCACCCATGGTCCCCGTGTATGTACCCGAAGCGTTCGCAGTTTTAAGTGCAACTTCCTCTCCTCGGTCACCGGTGAGCGCTCTGTGCTCTGTCTTCAGCCTGCAGGAGAGGGCTGACACTGTCACACAGACACTGAACTTCCCGTCAAGAAGACACAGCAGCAGCAGCAGCACAGGCGAAAACACACACACACACAGACAAAAAGAGGAAATACATCGGGGGGTTGTCAAGAGGAGAGGACCGCACTCCAGTCCACACGGCTTCTGGGCAGAGAAACGGTGCCATTGTCCTCCAGCTGAGGGCGAACAGAGACAGGTCTGGTGCTCTGCTAATTAGCCTGCGTGGGTCTTCAGCCTGCAGAGAGACACCGAGCAGCGCAGCTAGCTGCAGCACGGAGCGGCTTGCACGGGGTGTGAGTGACTCAGTGAGGGGCTTGCTAGAGCCACAACCGGGACTTTTATCTCACGAACTGGTGTTAGGTGTGCTGATGGGTGCCTTTGTCCGATAGTCATCCCTCCCTACCTCTAACCCCCCCTGTCGGACCCTGGCTCGGATTCGCCGCTCGGGCGCTGTCCTCGCCGGGGGGTGCCGGATAACCATCGCCCTGGTCCAGCTAACTCCAGGCGGCGGTTCGGTCTCCCCTGACCCCCCTCACCACCACCACCACCACCACCCTGTGCCCTGCCCTGCCCCGCCTTGCCCTCGCCTCGCCTCGCCTGTGTCTGCCGCTCTGGCCGACCCTAGCCGAGCCCGAACATGGCAGGGAACCTGAAGAAAGGCGGGGGGCTCATCGGAATGATGAAGGATGCCTTCCAGCCACACCATCATCACCTCCACTCGCATCACCAGCCCGGAGCCGTGGACAAAAAGACGGTGGAGAAATGCTGGAAACTGATGGACAAGGTTCGTTGAGTTTAACGTTTAAAAAAAAACGGTAACCAACGGCTAACGTTTTCTGGAAGCCTTCGGGTGACTGCTAAGCTAACCGCAGCTAACTAGCGATAAGCTTGCTAATCTCCGCCTTAGCTGCAGGTCTGGCGTCGCTGGGGCTAAGTTAGCTCGTCAGCTGGGAGAAGAAGACTTGGCTAATTTGCACAACACAACACTAGTTTAGTTTAGTTTAGTTTAGTTTGTGTCAGACTTCTTAGCAGCACTTTAAAAAAAAACACAGCCTGACACCACCGTTAGCCCACAAGGGCTTCTTGTAGCACATCTTGTTTGTTAGTTACTGTGACACTAGTTGTCACACCATGGTACATCTTTAAAAACAAAAAACAACTAAGGTGTATCGTAAACATTAAGAAGGTTAGAGTAGGGTTAAAAAGATGCCACACAGGAGTTTAATACTAAAAGTATAGGGGCTACTACTACTACTAGCACTAACTGTACATTGTTGCTGTTGTGTCCACAGCCCATTGGAAACTGTAACAAAGCATTGAGAGACAGAGACAGAGAGAGAGAGAAAAGAAGAAAAAGAAAAGAAATGCGTGTGTTTTAACTAGGCCAATTATACTCTTACACAGGGGAGGCTCATTTCACGGCTTCACTTCTCGGAAAAGTCTGTAGCAGTTTGACCCCCAGTTTCCTGTGAGATTCACACAGCAGTATTAGAGTGTATAGGAAGACAAGACACTCTTTTGTGTCTCCTCTTCCTCTTTGAGGCCTTAGTTTTAGAGCTCTGATATTAAGAGACCAAGTCCTTTTTCTTTTTTCTTTTTTTTTCTACAAAGCTATTATTAAGAAACCACATTCCAGTTTATTTTGTTTCATTAGCATCTGTGGTAGATTGTCTGACTGCACTGTGAAGGACGGTGCTGTACTTGACACAAATAAGAAGAAAACAGACTTTGTGAGACAGTCTTTTTATCTGTACATCCAGACAAGAAGACTGCACAGTTGACCTTACACCATCCAAAACCACCTGTGCAAGTCAGGTTAGCTTTTACAGTTTACAGTATGAGAATAATTTACCATCTGACCCAGTAAAAAAAAAAGTTTGAGGGACAGCACCAGCGAAGTGAAACACAAAGAGTAGGCTATCTTACCTTTTCGAGCACGCTATAAGACCAAAAGTATTTTTACTTCACCAGATCGTTTAAAATAGCAGCGGAAATATTGTTCAGCGCTGTCTGAAGGAAAACCACAGCCCAACATATACTGTAGACATAAGAGGCCCGCAGACCCATACTGAAGAATAAAAACGCAGTTTGTCTACGAAAACACCTCCTGCACAGAAGTTAAATTTTATCAAACACCCGAGGCTAACTTCCCTCTTCAGAGTCGCCTACGTTGGCACAACAATTATTGAATGCTTGTGTTTTAAGCTTTCCAGTTAAACACTAAACTTAGTTTATACACCTGTACCAACATTAAATCTACGATTTTAAAGGTACAATGCTTCAGGCTAATTAGCTGTTCATTTATCAAAACCTGAAGTTGTAGCGTGTACAATCATCATCACCACCAGTCATACCAGGAAATATTGGCAATGATTAGTTTACACATTTAATCAGACACTGAGGCAGTTAACCATCAGGGAATTTCAGGTCATATTCGACCCAAGGATAATATGGATATGATCACTTTTGTTGTTGTAGCTGGTGAAAGCAACTATCTAATTGTCTGTTAATCATCGTATCCATATCAGTTATATAATGAAAGTCGCTGTTTAATTTTGTGTCCTACCAGTTGCAGTGGCTGTTAGACAAAAAAATCAGGTTCTGCTTTTGTGCGCGGCCTACTGTAGTGTTTTTTGTTCAGAAAACTTTTGTACAAGTTCAATAAGATGGCAATGAGTGCTTCTGTGTCTGAAACGCACCACTAATAAAGTTGAGTTAGGCTCTTTTGACTGTGGACGCCAAACACAACTTTGTGGTCTCATGCAGTTATGACGTTTTTGCAAGATATTCTGATAATTTAGTTGCACACCAGTTTGTCACAGGATTTTCTTGGAAAGCATCATACAATGTTGTGAAACTGAAAATTTTCAGAGAATTAACAAACGGTCCTTTTGCGTCAGTTTGCTAGACCGAGAATGCAAAATGTGTGTTTTGTGTTTTTTTTTTTTTTCTTTGTTTTCCAGGAACGATCTTTGTGCAGAAACGAGACAGCACAAAATTGCCTGTTTACAGCTAAAGTCTAATAAAAAAAACAACTTTGCTTTTAAGCTGGTCAAACTTTAAACTGAATTGAACTTGATGTCCAAAAACTAGCAGGTTCATGCCAGGTGTAGCCAAGAGAGGATACGATGAATGGAATGCAGTTTTGCTTGGAGGTAGTCAACATTTTACTTCATGAAAGGAGGCTTGATTGACGTTAATGTAAGGGAGCACTAAGTTTTTGTGACCTCCTTCTTCCATCTCAGTTTGGCGATTTTAAAATGTTTTAAATATTTGAAATACTCAGGGCATTGTCAGTTTTGTGTCGTCAGTCTAATTCTGAATGTAATATGGATAATCCCCATGACGAATCAACTGTTGTGCTAGTTCCCTTTCCCGGTGCTTCAGACACACATTTTATACTTGATGCATCCTGGTGATCCTGTTGTAAACAACTATGGAGTTCTAATTTTTATCTGTAAACGAAGAGGTAAAAGGAGAGGGCATGTTATTTCGGTGAAATATTTCACCTGCGCGCCACTCGATCAGTAGGAAGCTGACCTTGTTCAGACACTAACGAAGGCCTGCATGTTAAAAAAAACTTTTTTTCTTGTTGTGGGATCAGTACCGCTTAAAATATCCTAGCAGTCAAGTGTGACCTCATTCTTTTTGAGAGGCATTTGATACAGTGATGATGAACCGACCGGTCTGAGCGCAGTGGCCCATTTAAAATCTGGGATCAAATATTCTTAATATGTGACACCCAGGAAATGAACCATGGCTCATCTGGGCTCTGGATTCATGAGAAGTCCAACTGAACTAAGGTCCAGTCTGTAATATTTAAGACTGGGTGAGGGCTGTATTTGCAGAATGTTTTTTAACCACCGGAAAATGAGAATCATTTTGTTTGTGTTGCCTTACATGACTCGGGTTCTCTTGCAAGGTCTGCCATGTTGAACCACCATCTTTCTACAGTAGCCTAGAACAGACGAATGAAACACTGGAGAGTCCCTTTCACATTTTTCTTGTGTTTCACAGCCACTGGTGTTTCTCTTTCACACTAAAAGGTGAAACATGAGTGTTGCAAACAGCAACTATAGCAACTAAATGCTACACACTGGTCCTTTTAAGTCAGATATCTTAAGATGTAAAAGAGAAATGAATACTGTAAATGACACTAATGGCCAGTAATTGAAGAATAATCCATGCCTGACATTTAGAGGAACATATTCCATCAAATAAATACTTCACAAATAGCTCTGGTTTCTTTCATGAAATTGTTAATTGTTCTTTCATGAAATTGTTAATACTCTTACAGTAAAACAGAAATGTCACCATGGCATAGATTAAAACTTGTAGAATATGTATTCATACACTTAAAAGTAAGTTGCTTTACTATTAATGATAATTGATAGATCTATGAGGTTCCAGGCCTGCTTCAATTACAAGCTGATTGATTTTTGTTTTGAAGTTGTCCTCCTAACTTTGAAGTCTCATTTTCCCATAACGACAAACTGATGGCCTCTAAAAAAGACGAGGTGAGGAAATTCATACCGACATTCTTGTAATGCTATTCCTGCCGTATTTCTTCTTAACACTCACTCATGATTAGTAGACAATAATTTGGCTTCGTCTACAAAAGAATGAGCCATGTCCTGCTGTTGACATGCAATTGTTCGGTCACCATTGAAGCTGACAGCCTAGTTCTACATCAGCGCAGGTTCAAATCAGGACGTGAGACCCTGAATTTTTGAATGGAAGTGTGGTTATGTGCCTCCGTGGTTATACAAGTAAGTTAGGCTTGAATGCAGTGGTAAATATGACAGCAACCATGTCCATACAGAGTGTTCTAGGCTGTCCGCCAGCATCTTTGTAATGGTCAACGAAGTGACTCAGACACAGTGCAGCAGCACAGTGAGATGGGTGAGGAAAGGTTGAACATTACTGAGGATGCAACATGCATTTATACAGTCTGGTGAACATTATTGACTCGGCCACTTTGTTGATTGCCTAAATTTTTGTGTTTTTATAAAGCCATCTAATAGAAGATTTACCTTTCTGTTCACCCATTGCAGAACTCGGCCTCTGTTGTGTCAATGATTCATGTTTGTCAGGTTCTTTTAGTCTTTTGTACTCTGAAAATTTATTTTGTAGCATATCACAGCAGTTAAAGCTTACATCCACGTTGACACTATCACGGTCAGTGCTTCAGTAAAGAGAATTTGTATTTTGTATGGCAGATGCCTTATAGAGTGTGCAGATTGAAATGAGGAAGTGCAAACATACCAACAGCTTCTCTAAACATGCTGACGGTGTGGTGGTCACACATGATTATTGCTGTAGTTGTCACACAACAAGGTGCGAACATGGCTGTGCATATCCTGATGAGACATCTGTATAGCAAATGAATATGAACCGTGAGTTCATTGGCTTCACGTTAAAACTGTGCACGGAGCACTGCAGATATGCATTTGTCCTTTTCCACCTTCATGTTTTTTTTCTGCAGATGCACATAATGTGACAGTGGTGAAATAATTCATGATGCCATAAGGGATTTGAATCAGTGATAGTCCGTGTATTCCATTATGTAATGTGTTGACTCGCCACACTCTGAAAGCTGAAAGATTCACTCTGACAGGGCTTTTAAGGGCCTTTCTCTTAGTCTTTGACTTTGTTGGTATTTTCCATTCTGCATGTCTTCTATCTGGGCTCGCTGACAAATTTCTGCACAAAGTGCTCTAATACAGAAAAGAGCTATATTATGCAAGACTCTAGCGTCTATATGGTATAAATAATGCCTGACGGATGTTCAGAGTGTAAATTCATAGTGGCAGCTCTTCTTTCTCTGTCGCCTTTCTTTAACCTCACACATCTTCTGTCTTGGTTTTCTCTCGTCTGCTTTCTTTCTCGTACCTACTTCTTGTCTCTAACTGTATCTTATCTTCCCCCTCACATCCTCCTCTTATGCAGGTGGTGCGCCTATGCCAAAACCCCAAATTGGCTCTGAAGAACAGCCCCCCTTACATCCTGGACCTGTTGCCAGACACCTACCAGCACCTGCGCACCATCTTGTCTCGCTACGAGGGCAAAATGGAGACTCTGGGGGACAACGAGTATTTCCGGGTCTTCATGGAGAACCTAACCAAGAAGACCAAGCAGACCATCAGCTTGTTTAAGGAGGGCAAGGAACGCATGTACGAGGAGAACTCACAACCCAGGTAAGTGAAGTGGATAAAAATGTCATCTAGTTTAATGATTTGATTCTAGAGGTGATCAACGTCCTCCATTGTTATCTTCAAGAGTATTGCGGAGCCATTGTGTTGATTTCCTTTTAATGAACGTGTCTGAAACCTTTTGAATTTGAGGTGTGAAATCTCCATGATACCTCAAATTCATTCATTCCTTCTGTATAATTACAAGTGCGCAGGCACAGAGTGAACAATTGCACCAATCCTTCCACCAACCCCTCCCTTAGCTCAAGATCTATCAAAACAAGAGAAGAGAGGTGTTGTGGTTTGAGCATGTGAGCGTCTGTGGTCAGGATGGCGCTTAATCTACAGCTGCCTGCCTGCCTGCCTGTCACTTGTTTTTGTGCCTCTGTATCTCTACCATCTACATTTTATCTTCATGTAGCTGTAATGCTTTCTTTTTTGAAATCACACAGTGCCTCTGGCTCTATCTCATCGATCTTCGTCTTACATTCAGTAAACTACCTCTGTTGCTCTGAAAAACAGACACACAAGTCTACTATCTGAATTAGATATAAGCAGTGGTCCTGTTTTTATGTGTGTTTATCCTTTTATGAGCACAAACTTATTGTTTTGTCTAATGTCTTTGAGGTGCATACTAGCTGTTAGACACAGTTTAGTCCTGACCTCTTTTCTTGTATCAGATGCCCTTTGGTTCACTACATGCTGTGGGCAAATGCTGTCAAACATAGTTGTAGTAGGCGTGATGTACAGTATGTAATGAATTGGTAAGAAATCCTTTGTTAAGTCTCTCTTTCATACAAGAGCCAGTATCAAATACTATCCCAGTGAAGGTTTTCTCCAGATCTGCCTCTGGGGTGGCTGCTTCTCTCTCTGGCAGTGGGAAAAAATGACTTGCAAAAGATTTTTATAATGTCCAGGTGTCTTTTTGTGTCTTGGCGCTGTCTCCAGGAGCTTTTGGATTGGTCTGTCAGACAATGACACCAAGTGGATGTGGAATTGCTAGGAAAGAAATCATCACCTGAGTGGAGTAGCTATCTAGTAAAATAAGGACCTGAAATTGGTTTCTGCCAACTATAGTCAAATGTTTTTTGTGACGTAGTTTCTATTCTAAAAGAGTTTTAAAACCATCACAAACCTTTTTATAGGGTTGTTCCGCTGTGCAACTTTCCGTGCCGTAGATGTGATTATGTGCTGTAGCAATCTTGTAATGCGTTAGCTATCTCTGATGACGATTTAGCTTCTGGGGGCAACACCAATATTTCGGAGCTTCAGGTTTAGCCACAGGATATTCAGTCCTCTGCGGCCTAGTTAGCAACTTGGTATACGAGAATGACTTGAAAGACACTTCTCTGCTAGTCTCTGTGAACAGATATCTGCATATGAATGCAGATAACATTAATAAAACGCTTGTCAGAGTATGGCTGATGGGTTCTGAGATTGCATTTTGCTCTCCACTATTGATTGACTATGATTGTTGCAACCGAGGCCTATTCATATGCATGGGTGCATGCTCCGATGTGATTGGTCAATACTACTTGGACTACAATTGGAAACCAGAATGCTTCCAGTGCCATAGGCTTGGTCCCTCGCTATGGATTCTGCATTTATATGCAGTTATCTCTTTCCAGAGATTAGTGTGTCAGTAAATAATAATAATAACACTTAGACAAGACCGCAAGAAAGAAAAGGATAGACGTCACAACATCAGCTGGTCAAGCGCCTAAGAGTAACATAACACCATTTAAGACCACACAGATGACCTGTGAGCACAGATAATTAAAGGGAACAACATATTAGTTTGAGCTTCAACTTTGTGACATAAATGAACTCTAGAGCAGAGTCAGCATGCAGCACCTTGCCCCACAAAATAGCCCTCTGTGGTTCACTGTGTTTCTGGTGTCGCTGTGTGTCCTCTTACAGGCTCATGTCATGACTTGGAGATGTATCTGATGTCTTCTCTGTGCCTGCAGACTTAAGCAAAGGAAGAGGGAAGCTTTACTGTGTCATTTAGATTCTGGTTTGAACTAAGCAGTGAGGGAAGAGATTATTTGTAGGTGAGTGTTTAGTGTGGAAGTGACCCTTTTAAATCATATCACACCTTACCTTTCATTGTTTTCATAATTTATTATAGGGTCACTAGAACTGCTAGAATCAGAAATATATGGCGCAAAGCTTCACCTAATGTAACCTAAACTAACATGCTGCCTGTTTTTAAACAGTTTCTGTTATCTAGTCAGTCCAAAGCCATACATCCTCATCTTGTTGCACAGTTCCTCTGTGAGATTGTTCTTTCTCGGCTAACATGACAATCTTGCAGACAGAAAAACCCCACTGAGGCAACCAGAGAGAAGAGGAAGCTTCTATCTCAACCAGCCCTTTGTATACCATCGACTGATAAACTTGTTCATTCCTATGTGAAATTCATTTACATCATGTCTTTATTGCAAAAAGCAGTGTAGAAAAAAAAAAACTCTTGTTAAAGCAGAGGAAACGCACACAGCACAGTAGTCAGGCACTACACACAAAGACTGCTATTGTTTGTGTGCAGAAGGCAGTGGCAGTGACACTAACCAATGGGTATCAGCCCACTTAAGAATGCTATAGAATCAACCAATGACGTTGAGTCGCTAGAGAGCCTAGTATGTGGCTAGGCTGAGCTCAGCACATGGCTCAGACTGAAAAGTTGAACTGTACGGATAAAGATAATCTCACAGCTTGAATGCTGAAATAAAAGCTTGATCACTGCTTTCACTGTGTTCCTCAATTCAGCCTTAATTAAAAATATGTGAACACTTGGCACTTATTATTTCCACCACTGTGACTTCAATCAACATCAGCACTTGATAACTATTTCACTGAAATGACGATGAATGGGACTCCAGCGTGGCTTCGTAGCAGAGCGTTTCATGAGAGCTCTGAATGCAGCGTGGGTGGACATGCTATGTTGTGATGTCGCACAGACCTCTCCACAATGTCTTCCCCAGAGATTTAGATGCTCTATTTATCCACTCCCCCACTCCCATATATCCCAAACAGATTCTTTAGCTTTGGAGATGAGGTTGAGTTGAGGTGGCGTAGTAAAAGCCTGCAATTTTCGTTAAGCAGCATTCTGCTAAGTTGACTTAACTAGAAGCTGAGGTGTGTGTTTAAGAGGTGGCGTGTATTTATAGAAATAAACGGCAAGAGAAAGTGAAAAAGAGTTGTGTTGTTCGGAGTGGAGGAGAGTGCAGATGAAAGTTGAGCGTACTGTGAGTGAGACTTAATTATTAACACTGACAGCCCATATTCAGTCAGAATCAACAGAACACAGTCAGCACTTCCTCCTTGTCTTGCTTCACTTACTTCCTCTTCTGGCTCTACACAACACAGCTGAGATATTTTCTGGCCTCAGAGTTGACAAAGACCCATGCAGAAATGGGTTGGATTAAATTAATCATTTTTCTTTTGTCAATTAAAAGTCTAATATTTCTTTATCGTTGCCTATTCTGAAAAGAAAGTAACTAAAAGAATAAAATCCAGATCAAATTACACTGTAAAATAATTAGTTTTCTTAAGCCAGAACCAGACCTAAAACAGTTAGTTGATAGATAGATAGATTAATTGATCAACATAAAATTAATCTGTTCTTTGATAAATAGTTTAATTAAACTTGTATTGAGTAATTATATAAGCTCTAGAAAGCTGCAAGCTACAAACCAAAGTCTGGCCAGGATTTAGCTGTGGCAGAAGTAGCCAGTGAGTTCTAACTGTTGTTGGCTAATAACGTTTGGTTTATTGTTTTGTGTTGAGAAACCGGTTTGTTGTCCTGTTCTTCTTAGTTTTACCATAGCTGTTTTGTCTGTAGCCAGTCTGCTGATTTAATTATGATCAGATAGGAAATGGGGTTGGGTGACATGTAAAAAAAAAAAAAAAAAAAGTCCTTCCAGCAACCAGCTATTGCCGAACTGGTAGTTTCAGTGACGAATTTGTACATACTACTGAATAACCAAAAACAAAAAGAGATAATCTTATAAATATTTGCCTTTATTAAGCAGAAAAATATATTTCTTCTAAATTAAATTCAAGACTAGTTTAACTGCCTTGTTAACGCATAAAAAACGCATTTCATTCAAATGACAGAAACAAAATAAAACCACCTTTCCACTGTTCCAACAATCACCAACTCTGGTTCGGTTGAAATCAATCCTTAATCCACCGAGTCAGATGTTCTGGCTCTACGTTCTATTTTTCCTCTCACTCGTTGTTTGGCTCACTGTGTGTGTGTACTGTGCCGCTGAACAAGCCTCGCTCTCAGAAATCGGCCAAAAAAAGCCAACCGGTGATGGACTCAGCCAGTTGCCGACAAGTGATGTATCCGTCCAGTCATCCAAACGCTAATAAGAAACCTACATGTTAAACATTACTCGTTCTACAGTCTCTGAGCAGTAGTAATACAGTAGAGGGGTTGATCAATGTGTCCTCAGAACTCCCCCCTTTTTTCCTTCATGGGTCTAACCGGATACTGCTTTGACCTCTCTGTGAGAGTCTGTTTGATCGTCTTCCTCGGCTAAGCTGCCGTTGCATCCTGACCACCGTCGATAGGTCCAGCTGGTCACAGGAAGTGGTGGGCTTATAGGCTACAGGGTGATGCAACTGCACTGTGGGACAGCCTGCGGCACAAAATATAGACCTGGAGGCTATAAATACATTGTTCATTTTATTTGTGTACCTCTTATGGTCTAATGGTGTCTTGTTGTCTCATATCTTATCCTAATCCGTAGCTGGTGAAAGACTAGGCCTGTTGGATGTGTTTGAAAGGCCTGTAAGCACTCGTGACAAAATTTGCAATGTAAAACCACCATGCCAAACTGGCTTCAAACATATAGCTTTCCTTACTGACAGTGTGTTGCTCCGATCCTTGGCACAATAGAAAAATGCATTCCAGACATGCTTGAGTGGTATTTTTACAATAGTCGGTAGGAACAGCTTCCGCCAGCTTCTACTCATTCAGATTTCCCAGCAGCTCAACTACTGTTCAGTGGCAGGTGCCTTGAAGAAACGTCTAAGTCAACAATTATTTGGAAATATTTCCCTTTTCTCATCATGACAGCGTTCAGTTGCCGTGATAGTTACTACGGTGTAAAATGTGCCTAGGGTAAAATGAAGAGATTTGAGATTACTCCATTACATTTCCTGCACAATTTAATTATTAGATCAAACATTCTGAAGTCAAATGTGTCATCACCATTATTAGTTTCATTTTTCTTTTTAAATCTTCATCAGTAGTATTCATGTCTTTATCTGAAACATAGTGGCGGTTAAACGTGCACTCTTTGCACGAGGCGTTTCTTTCAGCACGTCATGCGCTTGCCGCTGTTGTGTCTAATACTGCCACACAGACACTGGCTGCTGTTGCTACTTGTCACAGCACCTGGCTGTCTGTACATTTGTGTTTTGGATTTTGTTTTATTTGTTGTTTCTTGCATCACATTTCGCTAATGCTACGAAGCCTACACCAAAAGATCAGTGCATGAAATTCATTCTGCAACTGTTTACAGTAAAGTGCTGCGGTGCCGTCAATGATTGATGTAGTCCAGCCTTTGTCAGCAGAGAAAGGAGAAAAAAAAACCTCATTGTATGGTACAGTACCTCTGGTATTTGCAAATGTCATCTGCACCCATTCCTATTTTGGTTCACCAAGAGAGCCCAGTTCTAAAATGTGACTTCCTATTTTCTGTAAACGTACTTAACATCCCTGTAAAACAAAGGTCTGTCTCTGAGAACACGGGTTTTTACTTTGACTATCAAAAAAACCATCTTATCACTGCAGCTGTAATACTGCAGGAAAGGTCTGTGTTTGCAGTATTAAACGGAGTCATGAGGAAATGAAGTGGTGCGTTACACTGTTGTCAGATCGAATTGATTACAGGTGAAAGTTTGCATGGCGATCATTCACTCCTTGTTCTATCACTAGCTCACGGGCTAAGTTTAGTTTAATGATTTAGCTGCTCCCACTCATGCTTTTAAAAACAGAAAAATACAGTCATGGATTGTTTGACATTGAAGATTGAACCTGTTGATAAAATTTGACGTTTCTTATCACCTTATAGTTCAATTAAAAAACATCCGTTCAGTTCAGTGTAACTGTACTGCTGAGGTTGTGCCCAGAGTGTGGTCTGCTGTGTGTCTGTGTGTGCGTTTCTCTGCTAGTCTAGGTTTAGATTTTATCAGAACTCTTTTGTTTCTCTTTGAGTCCCCTGATATCAAACTGTCTAAATAAAAATCTTTGAGGGTGTTAAAGTTGATGCGTTTTGTTTCCCACGGAAGTGAAACACTCATTTGAGATAAGTAACTCTTTGTGCATGTCATTTGTTATTTTTTTTGTACTTTACCAGTAAAGAAATGAGTAAGTATCCGAGCCTTTTAATCTCAAACTGTACTAAACTGTATTAAAATATTTCTCTGAAATCTTTGGCCTAATTTAACTTTCCAGATCTTTATAAGTGCCTGAACTCAATTTTAGCTACAGTATCTCTTCTCTTGTTGCTGTTTCACACCACTGCTGCTGCACTTGCTCTTTGATATGAATCAAACCGAATGTGCTACTTTTTTTTTTTCTTCTTTTTTTTCTTTTTTTTGGCTCATGTCTCTGTACAAACTTTAAAAAAGAAAAAAGTGTTGTCTCATTCTGTGCTGCTGCAGCTGGGCCGTCTTAGCAGTTAGCTGGTAGGTTGTGATGGAGTTGAGCGTGAAGTTAAAGGAAGCTTTTAGTGGTTAGCCTTAGAGCCAAACGGCTATCAGTGCAGAGAAAGGAAAACACAGTTCACACTCTAGAGGCTGCCGGTGTTTCAGCTTCAATTACATTTGCCAACACTTGTAGCTTGGGGGCTCTATGGGCAGATATATATATGCGCGTGCGCACACACACACATAGCAGAACATCATGGTTATTTATGTCACCGTGATATCAGTGAGCAGCCGAGTCGTGTAGTCCTCGCACTATTAGATTATAGTGATTAGCATGATGCAACCCACTTGCTTTTCTGTCCCGCAGGGTACAACAAGCACTTGCTGTTTATGCACATAGAGATGTATGAGCTCAGATATGCACTAAGATACCCCTAATAAACTGTGCAGACTGGATTAAGCTAAAACTGAGCTGTTTCCTGCTGTAGTTTTATTTTCTCCTTCACAATAATCTGAGTTTAAGCCTGTCTAATTGACTACAGTGATAAGAGCTTTGAAAGAGAGAGTACATTCAAATAAAAATGCACATTTGGAGACGTTTGTCTGGATTGTCCACAGTTGCAAAGCTGGGGTTTTTTTTTTGTTTTGTTTTTTTAACTTGATGTTTTATTATTCTGGAGTTTCTGTTAGGAAGAAGTTATGTGTGTTTAGAGGCTTGCTTTAGTGCTGTGTTGTGTGTGTTGTGGGCTGTCATGGCTGTTTCCTGATGGAGATCTGGAGTGAAGCCAGTTCCGGAGAGTTAAATTTATAAAGTGATGACTAGAGCAAAATGGTGAGCCAGAATTTCAAACACATAATCCACTGTGTTTCCCAAGTCCTACTTAATTTCTGTGTATATATTTTCTTTGCGTGTAAGCAATCATCACATTATTAAATTCACTTCCAGAATAAAACAGCATGTGAGTGCCTTTTTCCTTTTGCATTTATGATGTGTGGGAATTAATTTGCTTTGAGGTGAAAAATGGGTAGTTCACGAATTATCTTTATAATGTGCATCGGTCATGTGCCATTTTTCCATTTGCAGCCTCAGAGACTGTGGTGCCGGTGTCAGCGCTTTGCATATGACAGTAAAAAGTGAAGCTTACTGTGCTGCCGTGTTGGAAGTCATCATATTACCTGCAGTAAATGCCCTTTCTTGATCTTATCGGCGTACTGTGACTGTTTGCTCTCTGCAATATTTAAAACTGGTCCATTGACAAGAATGTGACGGTGAAAAATGTCGTGATGTTTTTGAAGACATTGTTTATAGGTGTTAATATCACAGATGGTTACGCTGGTGTGTTTCCCCCACAGGAGTTAAGGGAAAGGATTTTTTTTTTTTTTAAGCAATTAATTTGTTGACTTCCAAAAAATCCTTGATTTTGAATCTTGAATCCCTTGATCCTGAGGGTACTTACTCCACGTTCATTCTATAAATTGTTGAAAATAACTTTTAGTTGCTTTGTTGCAGGACTCTGTTTGTGTTTGATGTGCATTTCCCTTTTTTAACCTGGAGGATAAAAGATAATACAGCTGCATGATGATATTACAGCTACTTGTGCCTCTTGCCAATCCGGACAGGCTCTCGCTCTGTAAGGTTTGACCCTTGCTGGCTGTGCGGCTGTGTATTAGCGCAGTGCGGTGCTGGCTGGCTAGCTGCGCTACTTTATCACAGCCAGCAGGAAACAGGAAGGGAGCAGCCAGCTGCAAGGTCAGAGGTCAATCTATAGCATGAGGGGGGATGGTGGACAAAAACGTAGTGTTCAGAAAAAAAAAATAGGTTTGGTCGTGGTTAAGAATGAGTGAGGGATGGAAAAAGAAAACACTATAGACGTGACAATTCAGAGTAGGTCAGCAAACCATTCTCTCTAAGTCCTTAGCCCACTGACTCTGCATTGTCTGTGTTGGCACAGCGGCTTAAATAGCAGCAACAGTTGTAGGAGTGCTGGCTAATGCCCAGCACAGACACGCACACACACACATAGTACAGAGCTGGTATTGTAGGATGGAGAGGGACAAGGGCAGAGAGAGACGAAGAGATGCTAAAATGGATGTCAGCTCGTCCTGCTACATGTGAGATTACATTTTGACCTGAGTTTGAGTTTTGAACTAATGTTCAGCCTTGCCTTTGGTGAAGCTCTTTCTATCATACAGACAAAAAGACACAACAAAGTCTCATTCAGTATGCAAATCTTGTGCCAGAGACAGCTGTGCCACCCCGTGAGCTTGATGCCAGTCAGACCAGTGTTCGCTCTCACATTCATTCTTTCTTTCTCTGTGACACACTGAGTCACACGTACGATATGGATGTTGGCTGTTACAACCTCAGTGTGTGTGTGTACGTGTGGGTAGAAAAACCTAGAAGTGCACAGTCACATGACAGGGGATTTTATTTTTTTATTTTATTTATTTTTGACTGAACAATTGCGTGTGCTACTCAGAATGAAACTTCCTGTGCTTTTTACAGGTATGCCTCCTGCGTGCGTCAGTCGCCACAGTTTTTTTTATTTGTTTTGTTTTTCTTCTTCTCAATCAGCTTCTTATTATGAGCGAACACATTTCTAATTTCCTCCAAACCGTTTCAGTGACGTCAAATGAGGCATTGCTGTTTTTCTTGGTGTCCTTTTCTTTTCTTACTGATTTGAAACAGACTGGGCTCAGTTTGAAAAGGTCATCTCAAGTATGGACATTTGTGTTACCTCTTTCAACTCATTGATTGTTTATGAGCTAAAAAAAAAAAAAGAGTGGACATATGTTTGATTATTGTAGCAACAAGAAGTCGATCAAATAAGAGAAAATTATTATTACTACTCGTCATTTTTTTGAGCAATCATTCACCAGTTCCTGCTTTTACACTATGATGGATTTTTCTGTAAAAAGGAGCATTATGCTCAGAAATAGCAGTGTGCATTTTTGTCACAGTTTTCTGACATTTTATACGTTACACAATTACTTGAGAACATAATTGATCGACAATGAAAACTTAACGTTACCAGCCACCATTCCATCTTGTTAGTGTCAGTAGACAGCTAACCAAACAGCTCACACATTTATGTTTTGCTCTGTTAATTCCCCACTACTCATCTATACTGCCCTTGTATTCATGCCAAGTTGTATGACTTCACCTTACTCTGCCCCACCAAGAAATAATGCCTGTCTGTTTGTCTTTTTCTGCAAAATTTCCCTTTGCGTTCACCCTAAATCCATCTTTAGATCACACTTGGTTGAATGGCTGGGTGGAATTGGTTGCTACTCTCAAAGCAACAGCTTACTGAATGTTGCCTAAAGACTAGACAGATCTGAACTGACTGCCCTTTTGTCTGTACATGTGAAATACATCCAAGCTTTAGCCTTATTCCGAGGCAAAGACGGCACATTTTGTGCCCCCAAGTCAGTCTTCACACACATGAGTAGCATTTGCTGGTGAATTAAAACTGAATTTTAATGATGCGTTTTGAAGAGAGGAATTTATAAGCATGAATTCTTAAATGGCCTCCATGAATGTTTCAAGTTGAGAGATGAGGGGAGTGGATAAGTGGATTCATAAGACGGTAAAATATCCTCGAAGTGGAAATGAAAGCTTTGAGTGAAGAGAGATTAATTCCACACATAAACTACAGAGAGAGGATAACTGTCTTCGTATGATTACGTTGCAGAAGAAAGTAGAGCAGAAGAGGAGGGGAGGGCGGGGTTGTAACCTGGATAAAAGCACAGGGTAGAGCGAGGTTGACAGGAGAATGAATGAGACTGCAGCTTTAAGGCGCAGTAGGCCAGTAGGGTTAGGAGGCAGAAAGAAACAGAGGAGGGCCCTCCCGCTGAGATGATAGCTGCTGAAGAAAAAACCACAGAGATGCAGTGTTAAAAAACGCCTGCCCTTCCCTGAGATGATACTGGAAAGACAAGATATTCACAATGATGATGAGCTCCTGAGGGAGACACCAAAGGTAGTCGAAGGGCTCGTTTTCCACATTGCATCAACGATGAAGGGAAGCCCTGACTTCAAAGACATACAGTCGCGGGCATCTGGCTTCAAGTCTGCTGTAGATTTTAAGTGGACAGAACAGTTCAATGGATTAGACATCCAGATACAAGGGTGCTCACTGTTTTAAGATCATTTACTGCCGAGAGGCCATAAATACAACGCTTTATTGCAGTTTGCGAGCGTTGTATTTTCTGCCTCAGATCCTTGTCTGCACCCTCTGAGGTAAACTATCATCCTAACAAGCGCTGGTCTATTTTGGCAGGTTCTCAACGTACACTAATCTTATTCATCCATCTTCAGTGACTGTCCTCCTTCCTAATTCACTCTTTCCACCCCCCCACCCCCTCTCTACTCATAGGGTGCGTAGTGTAGTGTCGGGCAGCTGCAGCGTGGCCACGCTTTCATTGCTGTCTCTCTTGTGCATGTCAATTCACCCTAACCGACAGCCAAGCACAATCTCCCTCTGTACTGCCTCGTAAATCATGGCTTTCTCTGCAAAACACTCCTAATGCTGTGATGGGATACATGGGTATGGCGACATTGTGTGGTTTCATTCTCCTTTTTGTTTTGTTATTTTGGTTCCCTCTCCTCTCCCTTTTGCCTTCCTCAGTTAGACTCATCTTCTTCCTTATTCTGTCATCTTCCCTTTCCTTTCCTTTCCTTTTCTTTCCTTTCCTCTCCTGTGCTCGTCGACCAGCCTTTTGCAACTGGAACCCGTTGGATGTGCATTTCAAGTCACACTGTGATCATATGTGTGTGTGTGTGTATGAACTCCCCGGACCTGTGGCTATTTCTGTATTAATGAAGCAGCTAAGGACACTTCTCAGCGGGAGAAAACACCAAGTAGAATCCTGACCTCGAGTAAAATGCCTTTATTTCTTTCTCCGAAACGTCCACCATTACTGCATATTTTAAAAAGTACAACCTGTTATTCTTAACGACATGAACATTTGAAGCTCATGAGGTAAGGTTAAATATTCACGTTGCTTCCTCACGTGTGTGTCAGAACTAAATTGAAGAGTCACTGAGTTTGCCTTGTGGAAAAACAAGTTTAGTGTTACCGTCAAGCTTGTCACATGTTTTTTTCTTTCTTTTTCTGTGAAGTATAACAAGTATGAAACCATTTACTATTGAAGCATTGAAAATGTGCAACAGTTCCCCAACCCAGGCTTGGATAACTCCATCCCGTGTATCAGAAACATCTACAACCATCAACCGTCATTTTATCCAGCAATGGTGACTCCAGGTCTACATACATTGTTCTCAACTGTTGGTGTTAATTATATGTTGCAAGGAAAAGTGCAATGTCTTGACGTTTTATGGCCAGTGACCGCCAACAGTTAAGCTTCGGTCAATGGACAGATGGACAGTTGCCTTGTGATACAGCTAAAATAAAATCTAGCGGTTGGTAGAGTGGTTGGCATACCGAACACACAGTTCCTACACATATACACAACTTAGTTTTTGAAAGCAACTGTAAAAGAAATTACCTTTTAATACATGTTTGCATGCAAGCATTTTTAGGAAGTTGATTTTCAGCATTATTTAGTCAAACGCATCGCTGCTTCTTTTTTTTTTTTGCATTGCCACAGATGGCTGAGCCCACAAAAAAGCTAATGTTTCTATTTATAGTTGACTGAGGAAATTGTGTGTTTGATGAAAATTTTAATATTTCACTTTATTTTTGTCAGTTTTTTTTTTATCTACAAGAGAAAAGTTTGGTTGGTTTGTCCTTTATCACGTAAACTAACCATGGTCTCTGAGCGTTGGTCCCTGTAGCTGTGTAGAGTCATGACTTAAACATAGTAGTCAACATTATAGTCTTCATTTTACGTGTCTGTACTCGCGGAAACTTAAACATGTGTATGTGTAACTTGAAATACATTTCTCCTTTTTAAGCTGTTGGGTCGTGGTGACACTGTAGCCACAGTGCGACAATGAAGACGTGAAATCTCACTCCCTCCCCTCTTCTTCTTCTCACTTCTACAGGCGGAACCTTACCAAGCTGTCGTTGATCTTCAGTCACATGCTGGCTGAGCTGAAGGCCATCTTCCCCAATGGTCTGTTTCAGGGTGACAACTTCCGCATCACCAAGGCTGACGCTGCAGAGTTCTGGAGGCGCGCCTTTGGTGACAAGTGAGCCCAATACTATATTACTTTTTTAATATTATTACCTCCATTGAATACAAATTGACACTATGCTCCCTTACGGGGTGTTAAGTATGCATAAGTCAGTTTGCTAAAACGTCTTATTTTAGGAGTCCCTGACACATAAAAGGAGGAACCTGTGTTCTATTAATCGCACACATTTGAGCTTATCTATCTCAAAGTGCACAGAGCTAAATCGGATTGTAAGGAAGTGGCGACACGAAAATAACCCAGGCAAATGCAGCTCAAGAACATTTTAATAGCTGAGTTTTCCCAATACACCAGTTATCAGACACCTTTTTTAAGATTTCTTTTCAAGCTTTATTTTGGTAGAGACAGCTGACGAGTGACAGGAAATGTGGGGAGAGAGAGACGGGGAATGACATGAAGGGAAAGAGCCATAGGTCGGATTCGAACCCTGGGCTTCCGCAGCAAGGACTGAGTCTTCGCACATGGGGCGGCTGCTCTACCAACTGAGCTAAACGCCACCCTGAAGTTCATCTGTTTTCATATGTGGTTGCTGTCTCTTAAAAAGATCACATTAGGTTAACATTCATGACCAACAACCCTCAAGAGCTCAGTTTGGGAGTGCTAATTAAGCATTTACAACAAAATAGCATCTCCTTTTTTTTGTATATGAATCATTAGAATTTTAGTTAGTGGAAATTTGGTTCATATCTATACTGAGATGCTTTGGTGGTGTCTTAGATACACACACCAGTGAATTACCTCCCCATGATTGAAGCACACAACAAGTAACCCAGAGTTTGAATCAAAGCTGTCACCGCACCCTTCCTGCACCTAAGGGCACAAAGAGGTCAAAACTCAACACTTGTAGTACCCCGGCTTGTGGTATTTACCAGTGACATGCGGGGGTGTGCCACATGGCAGCATGTAGTTATTAAATTTGGGGATGTCGTCACCTGTTTCGTGTGTTACAGGACCATCGTGCCTTGGAAGGTGTTCCGTCAGTCTCTCCATGAGTTTCATCCCATCAGCTCTGGACTGGAGGCCATGGCCCTGAAGTCCACCATAGACCTCACCTGCAATGACTACATCTCTGTCTTTGAGTTTGACATCTTCACCAGGTTATTTCAGGTATTGAACACACACAATCACACACATACATACTGCACCCTTCGTCTTATCTTTGCGTTGTGAGAGAAGAAATGTACAAAGGAAGAGAGAGTGATAGAGAAGCAGAGATAGTGGGTCATTCACAGCAGTCTGTAAGCCTTGATGTAGGAAACAAATTTCATTTGACACATAATTAACTTAAACTAACATCTTTTTTCGGCTAACTCTATCACGTTGTTAGCAGGATGCCTGCTTACTTATTCACACTGTCAAACAGCACTGAAGTTAAAACTTTCCTCCGCTGTGTTGGGCAATAATTTTGGTCTGTATGTTGCTTCTGTTGTTGCTTCATAAGGCCGACACGTCTATGTGTGTCTGTGTGTTTTTCAGATCACAGTCACACTGAGATCTTTGTCAAGGACAGTCATTATTATTTGTCTTCCCCTGAGGTTGTACTGTCTTACTGCTAGATGAATAATAAACAGCGATGATAAACATTTGTGAAATAATTCCCAAGATAACCAAGCATGCACTGGGGCTGTAGAGTTTGTTACGTGAGTGGTACATTTTCATTTCATGAGTCCTTTTTCTTTGCCAAACCCTGACTCAACTTTGTAATTGATAGACCACAGTACTCACATACTGCTCATGCGCAGGGAGTTGTGGTGAGGTAAAAAGCTAAATGCAGCCAACCGTTTATATTTGGCAATTATATAGACACGGCAGCAGGAAACAACACGTTTAGTTTTTTGGGGTTGTTGTTTTTGTACTTGAGTGTATATTTATGGAGGTGCAGGTGCTGCACAGCACTTCAGAAGCTCATTTTCCACATCACCATAGATTGAAGCAACAGGAGAGAGGAGGGCTGTTTTTAAAAAAAAAAAAAAAAAAAGAAAGAAAAATATCAAAAGACAGAAGAAGGGGGTTGATCAGGCATTATCATTAGAATTTATCTATAGCTTGTAGCGCTCTATCAGCATTGCAATTAACACAGTACCACTGATATTTTACATCACATGTAAATCTAACTCACTGCATTTTAATGCATCTTGTATACAGTAGTGTATGGTCCTTATTCCTCTAGTGACATTATCCCTGGCTGCTTGCATGCAGGGCACAGAGCAGCTTAATGAAGCCTAAACAGATTACAGACATTTCCTATGACACTCCCTCATACAGAAAAAGCCCTCCTCTAAATGTCCTCAAACTCAGAAGAGGAAGTGAGCCTGTGGCCATTTTGAGCTCTGTCCTTGATATGCAGTTTTGTTTTTTGCGCATGTGTTTTTTATTAATGTGTCATACAGCGGGCTGAATCATCTGTAGGCTCAATGATGAGGTGGTCATTTTAATATATTGTGAAAGGTTTAGTCACTCTGTTCAGTTGAGTGTAAGCTGAAAGACAAGAGGCCACTGAAAAATAAAGGTATAATTACTAGATGCTACATTAGCCAGTAACAATGCAACAGTAGGTTAGAAATCCTCACTTGACACATTTTTGTTTACTAATCCAGTATGCAATCGATCCCATAACACCAAAGTACCGAGTACAAGAGATAAGTCCAGCAGAGGAGACTGTTTCAACTTCCTGTGTGCAAAAAGTATAAATAACCAACATTTTAATTTGTAAAACCGTAAAGCTAACAGGGAGACAGGGTAGTCCCTCTTGGAGATCTAGCTTTCGATTTTGATGTGTTGAGCAGATTCGACCATGGCTTCGACTTTTGCAGCACATTCAGAGTGTTGTTTGTGTTAATTCTACTTCCTTTCACACACCAGACTGGCGACAGCAATTGCGTAACCACCTACTCTCTACCTCACTCGGTCATCTATAGAGTAACATGAATAATTTTGGATTATCTTCAACACTTATTTTTGGGGTTGCTTGACTTGATTTGGGTCATGTAGCCTGAGCACCTTTTTAAAGCTGACTTTTGGCTGCTCTTTATACAGTATGGGCAGCAGCAGCAGCTTATGTCCATTTAACCTTCCTCGTTCTGTGTAGCAAATGTGTCGCATTCTGTTTTAAAAGACCTTTTTATGTGACTTGAGCAAGGTTAAAATAGACACTGTAAATCACGTTGAAGTTCAGTAAACAGTCGTTTTAGCGTCATCCATGATGCAGTATATTTCTCCATTACTCTGCTGTTATTGCAGTGTCCATTCACACATCAGATGAGTCACTCTCTCTCTTACTTGTGTGTGTGTGTGTGTGTGTTCGTGCATAGCCGTGGTCATCCCTGCTGCGGAACTGGAACAGCTTGGCAGTTACTCACCCGGGGTACATGGCCTTCCTCACCTACGATGAGGTCAAAGCACGGCTGCAGAAGTTTATCCACAAGCCTGGCAGGTGAGACAAAAACACACAGACATATACACCTTGTAGTGCAATCTAAATCAAGGAATCACTATATCGGGGTGTGAACGTGCACATATTCAAATAAAGGATGCAAAAACACGTGTATATATTCAAATGATCAACGTTTGGCTTTGTATCATTACAAAGACAGACAAGAGTACAGTCTTGATGCCCATTTCACATACCAGTTATGATGTGTGCGTGTGTGTGGGCGTGTGTGCGTGTGTGTGGGCGTGTGTGTGTGTGTGTGAGGGATCCAGTGCAGCATGGCACTGGTACTTTGCATCAATGGCTTGATTGTACACTGAAAGCTGATGTCACTATTTAGGCCTGGCTTGTGTAGGGCCACATTGACATCCGAGCAGTTATTGGTCAATGTGAAAATACAAATTACAGCCTACTGTCAGGAGCGTTCTGTTTGTATTACGGGTCCAGCGGTAGTTCCACTTAGTAGCTAAACATCGAGGCCAAGACTACTTTTTTCCACTTGCGCAGTATCGCCAAACTCAATCCTTAGATGTTAGTGACTCACAAGGAAATCCTAATGCATGTATCGCAGGATGGATTCATGTAATGCCCTTTTCTGGCCTACCTCAGCCACATACCAGTGGTTTCCAGTTTTTCCCAGAATGCTGTGGATGGTGCTAACAAAGACGGGCTTCTTTGCATGGGTATTCAATACCCTTGTTTTTAAATTTGTCATTTCCTGATACAAATTTCTCATATTGTACAGAGAAACAAGCAGACAAGGGAATGTTGCGTACTGGCAGGAGTGGCTGCAGGTCTTTCCAGACTCATGCCACGGTTACTTTTTCACTCTATAGAGTAAATCACAGCTGCTCACACCCATGAGACAAACCAGTTTACCTGACTATGAACAGCTGACACCAGCTGACATAGCCCAGAAGCAGCAAGTCACCTCCAGCTGATGATGAAGGCACGCCCTCCCAAGCCACAGCATCATAATTAAAACTTTCTTACTCATAAAACATTTGTTGGCACTTTGTTGCATATCTTGGTGTGTTTCCGCCTCCTGCCGATTGTGAAAGCATTGGTAGGACTGTGCATGACTTTGCCCATCATGTATCTTGTCTGTGGATGCTCATTCTCCACCTAAATCTGTCAATTTATTAAAATACATCCTACAGACCTTTTTTATTCTATACTGTACTGTATTAATAAACCAGGTTCCCTTTTCAGTGATCTTGTACATCAGATTAAATTTGACTCAATCTCGACATGTGCTGTCACCAAGAGGATATTTCCATGCATAGTTCAGCCCACATATTTTGTTTCACAAACCGGTATGTGCATGTTTGAAGAACACATTTGTTTGAGTGCACATATTTCAAAGATTGTTTGCACCCTCCTCTATTTGATCGCTTTCTTTTTCTTTTCTTTTTTTCATTGTAACAAAGTGACTCAACTGCAGCATGTGTTATTTCTCACGTCTCTCTCCTCAGTTACATCTTCCGACTAAGCTGCACAAGGCTGGGCCAGTGGGCCATCGGCTACGTGACAGCGGATGGAAACATACTCCAGACCATTCCCCACAACAAACCCCTCTTCCAGGCTCTCATCGATGGCTTCAGGGAAGGATTGTAAGTCCACTGGCATTTTGTTTGGCACACTGATATCTCTCATTTTCTTCGGGGTTTTCATCTGGACCTCTCACTTTGTTTCTCTGTGGCTGGGTCTTCATTTGATGCTGTTTTTAATATATGATCTATAAGTCAAGCTCCCTGTCATATGCAGGGCTTCTCATTTTTCTGGCATCTCTCCTCCCACAAAGCATGCATCCCTGTGTAAACCCACGACTGAATCTGCCTTTCAGCTATAAACCAACCCGGCCATATCATATTGCATGTTCCCATCATTCCAGTGTTATCATAACCAGAATAGAAATGTTGGTTTCTAATGTGCAGCTCACTCTGTGGTTTAGCTGGCTGGCGTGAATCTCATTTTTGTATGCCAACGTTGATTCCTTTGTTTAATGAAAGCTGCTGGTCTGTCCCAACCTGTAATCAAATCCTGATTTTTAAACTGGAAAAGCCTGTGCAGTATATAGCCTGCATGCAAAACATTTATCAAATGATAATTACAGAAACTGACCCATTTGTAAAATAGTCTCATACTGTACATACATTATCTCAGGGATGATATAAAAACACGTTGCCAGATTGAATAAATGGACCGAACAGATGTCTTCATTAGCGCTGGCTGTTAGGTATACATGCAGTATAATCATACTAACAAATGATGATGATAACTTTGAAATGAAAATGGTTGTCCAAAAAAAATGGAGGATACTTTAAAGGGAGTTTTTACCTTCTAATTTTATGTGCCTCTGCATCTCCAGCTATTTATTTCCTGACGGCCGGACCCAAAACCCAGACCTGACAGGACTGTGTGAGCCTTCGCCTCAAGACCACATCAAAGTCACACAGGTCAGAGCAGTATGCCTTTCATACTGCACCCTCAGTCTTTAATATTTTATACATTCTTGCTGGTCTTTGGCATTTTATTGTAAAGGTCAAATGGCTTTTTTTTTTCTCTTGGTGGACATATCAGTAAAGATCTGGTGGTAGTGCATAAAAAGAAAGTAGAGGTAGGAGATATCAGTTAGTCAAGTAAGTTCAAGTAGCTCTCTAACCCAAAGATTTATCTCTGAAAGATTTACTGTCTGTCTGTCATTCATATTTGATAAGTAAGGTCAATTGGAGGTAAAATTTTCACTGTGTTTTAAAGCCAAAGCTAAATAAGTAAATGTAAAATCTAAAAAAAAAAAGTAGCATGCATAACGAATCAAGGGTCAAGTGTATTCCAATATTTAAAACTGGACCTTTTAGTCTTGAATGTTGAGTCATCATCTTGATCCTTTCATCTCAGATGAGTTTGATACACAACTGTAAACTGTGAAATAATGTTAAAGAATATCCACTCTGCTGTAAGTTCACTTTCTGTCTTATCATGCTTAGATATCTCAGAGTTTGTGAGAGTCTTTATGAACAGACTCATTTCGCTTAAGCACAGGACTGAAACTAAAATGACACCCTCACATTATAGCTTGGCTCCAGATCCGTCTCTGGCTCAGGTAGTGTGGTGGTGCCGTATGATGTTACTGTGTTCAGGCACTGAAAGCTCATCGATGTCTCATTTTTTCCCCCCTCAGGAGCAATATGAGCTGTACTGTGAGATGGGCTCCACTTTCCAGCTGTGTAAGATCTGCGCTGAGAATGACAAGGATGTGAAGATTGAGCCCTGCGGTCATCTCATGTGCACCTCCTGTCTCACTGCCTGGCAGGTACGAGATGTGGGTGGATGGAGGCGTTTTTGTGTGTGTCGGCTGTTCCTAGTGTCATAACTCATACCTGTTGAGAGGAGAACTCGCTGTTGAAGTGCTCTCCTTTGTAGACGTAACAGACATATATAAAAAACACATGTGATGTCATATTTGTGTTTCTGCCTGTGTTTCAGGAGTCGGAGGGTCAGGGAACAGGATGTCCCTTCTGTCGCTGTGAGATAAAGGGTACAGAGCCGATCGTTGTGGATCCTTTTGACCCCAAGGATCCTAAGGATAACAGCGGAGGCTCCTGCAGGGGCACGTTTGGTGCTGAGGGTGCTCCGTCACCCAGCTATGACGACGACGATGACGACAGACTTGAAGACCCCCACCTCATGATGAGCAAACTTGCCTGTACAAAGGTGAGATTGTGCGGAGATCTTGAATAAATTAAGCCAAAAGTTAACTGTTCAAAGTCATGACACTGGCAAAGATGTCCTGGTGTTTTCCATTGATAAAACATTGAACACTTGCCTTAGTTAGTTTGACGCCCTGGGTGTACTTCATGGGTTCTTACTGTCTTCTTCTTCTCTTCTGTTTTTTTTTGAGAGATCCATCTCTGTACAGATGAAACACTCTTCCCATCTTGCCCTGTTCACTTTTTGTGAGCTTCCAGCTCACAGCTCATATCTAAAGTCTTTCATCTCCATCTTTCATGGTGCCAACCGTGGCAGCAGCTTTTTTTTTTTTTTTGTGCCTCTCAGTATTTGATATGTGGAGCATTCTCCTATCCTTTCTTTTATGTGCCTCTGAGAAACTCTGTGTGCATTAGTCTGCTCATAGAGTAGGTGAGCACCTGAGATCACACACACTTTGATGTGGTCCCCGGCTTTGATTGCTGACCGAGCCTCTTTCTCATCTTTGACCATTTCTTTAAATGTACTTGTACGCCGTGAAGTACTCGGCTGTACTTCATGAATTTTTTATGTTGCTTTTGTGTTTGTTTCATCTGTTTTGTGTTCAAACAAAACTGCTCTTTTTCTTTTCCTTCCTTTTGAGTAACAGGAACAGCAGTGTCCGTCGATCAATTCTATCAAAGTTTTGTTTAAAAATAGCTGGTCAGATGTCATTTAGTGGTTTGCTCTTCTGTCTGTTTGTGTGTGTGATCAGGTGGAGCGCCCCCCGTCACCCATGTCCATGGCTCCTCAGTCCTCTCTTCCCCCTGTGCCACCCAGACTAGACCTGCTACCACACAGACCTCCCAACCCCCCTGGTGCCTCCAGCCCCGGGGCCACCACTAAGGTAACTAAACACACACAGTGAATTGTCTGCAGATAATAAACAGCGTCTTGTTGCTGAATTGATTATTTCCACGGTAGAAGATGCAGCACTGTGCTTTCTTTGTTTTTTACTTCAGTGTCGTATGAAGTCTAAATGAGCTCCCTGCATCTCTGTTTCTCCCCTCCAGGCAGCATCTCACCATAAAGACAAGCCTCTCCCCCTCCCCCCAGCACTAAGGGATCTCCCCCCTCCTCCTCCTCCAGACCGCCCCCACACAGCTGGGGCAACCCCCGATGGACGGCTGCAGAGGCGGCCATTACCCTGCACTCCCGGGGAGCCCACACGAGATAAACTCCCTCCCGCACCCCCAAACCGACCTATGTCTGACTGGAACTCGCGGCCCGTTCCCAAGGCCCCCACCTCATCGTCCTCATCATCCTCGTCATCTTCCTCATCCACTCAAGTCTCCAGCCTGGGAGGGGACATCCGTGCAGGCGTTAGGGAACTCTCCAACCGGCACTCTCTCCCCTTGGCGTTGCCCTCTGCTCTGGAGACTCGCTCTGACTCACAGAAGAACAACAGCTCCCTCAGTCTGGACCACCAGCTGGTCAGAGGAACCACAAAACACCACACACTAAACTAGCGTTTGGCTTGATGTGTATTCATTACCTGCTATTACAAGCACACAGAAATGTAGCAGTAACTGTCCAAGTAAGAAAAGTGAAAAGACAGATGTAGCACCAGCTTCTAATAACCTTGTATACTGTGCTGTATGTGTGGATTTTTAACTCAGTCACACACAAGATTGTTTGATCACTCCAAGCAGGGAAATTCAATTAACTAATATCTGTAAATCCATGTTGTCCACATGGGTTTGTCTCTGCTGTCTCATTAGCATTAGCATTAAAGACTGGAAAAGGGGGAGGATGAACAATTTTGGTTTTATGGGGAGGGATGTATTGCAGACAGAGTGACTTCCTGGAGTCCGTTGAGGTTGTGAGACATCCAGTGGAGACTCCAGGAAGTCACTGCCCACAGCAAAAAAAAAAAAAAGTCCAGCAGATAACACCCCATTAAACCACAACTTATTATTGTACTTCACTTTATGCTGCTAAACTAAGCTAATCTAAACTAACAGGCTGTTAGGCATCAATCACCTCATCTAACTCTCAACAAGAGACCAAAAAAGCATTTTCCCCTAAATGTGTTTGGTTCCTAGAAGTTGATTATGAAATTATTTAATCTTTTAAAGTTTCTAAACTTTCACTTTCGGCTTCCTTTCTAGAATTTTGCAGCAGTGGCCGGTTCAGACTATGACAGCCCCAAAGTCAAGCCCTCATCGTCAGCCAACGCCATTTATTCACTGGCAATGAGGTACGTTGTACCTTGTAATGAGTGTATGAGTATAATGAGTGAAACGTGTGTTTTTTTTTTCTTGTAAGTATTATATATATTTATACATATTAAATGTATAGGAATTTTGTGTGGGAATTTCTCCACCTTTTAGTGTCTATTCTCATGTAAGTATTTGTGTTTGTTCCCAGAGCGCCTTCAGGCCTGAGGCCGGTGACAGGAGAGGAGGCACGTGACAGTGAGGAGGAGTCGGAGTACATGATCCCCTCCTCTCGTCCCGTTCTGCCCCCCATGACGTCACCACCTGTAGTGGAGACCCCACCTGCCCCGAGGCATCCACAGCCTCAACCATCTTCGGCACTCCAGACACAAAACCAAGCCCCCGCACTCAACTCACGGTATTCAAAACAGTCAATGAATCCCTTTCCAGCAGCACATCTGGATGAAATGACTATTCTGATTGCAACACTGTGTATATGATGATTTTGTTGTTGTTGTTGTTGTAGGCAGCTGAGTCTGGCTGAATTAGAGGATGGTCCGCAAATGTATGAAGCCATGTACCACATCCAGTCCAAGTCGCAACAAGCCAGAGATTCAGGTATTTTACATACTATTTTAAGCTTCTATACTATCTTTATGGAGACTTTCTGCACCCTGCAAAGATTCAAGTGTCTTATCTGTGTGTATGATTAAAACCTTAAGCTGTATTTAGCTGGATGTAGTCTCAGTCTATCAAATGCTGTAATGCTAATGCAGTGTTTCGATCCCTCCCAGACTATTCAGAGTTGCCCCCTCTGACGATGACCAATGGTCCCAGAGACCATGCAGCCGAGGACCGGGAAGAGGAGGAAAACGGCTATGACTTCCCCAAACCTCGGCTGCCAATGCCCCTCGCCCGACGGACCCTTTCAGAACTGGGGGGGTCGTCTTCATCATCTTCCTCTTCCTCATCATGCTCATCCTCCGCAGCAGCTTTCAGCCGCCTGTCTTTAGATTCGGACGCCGGAGCTGCAGCACGTAAGTATACTCACCCGCGTTGAGCCAGAGCTTGTTTTTAATACATAATATAACCTCACAGAATTCACAGCCCACCATATTTTTTTAGACATTTTTATACATTTATTAGTGAAGCAATTGTGTAATGTATTTAACTGTAAATTACCCCAAAGTTATGGGATGATTAACTACCAGTCTGTTAGAGAGAGTTGGATTTGTTTTACCGTAGCGCATGACCTACCTCGTTCAAGGTTACAGGTAACTTTGTTAGTTTTTCCCTTAACTTCTGCAGGAGCTGCTGTAGATAAATGATGCCTGATGCTAAAGCTCCACCTCTGGCTGTAAGGAAAAAGTGAAATAAAAATGAATCTACCTAAGCAGTCAGATGCCATTAGGTTAAGTAGGAAATCATCTTTGTGATTTGGGTGAACTGACCCTAAGTCACATTAACGTTAGCATTAACATTTTTTCGAAGACTTGACATTTAAAAAGTTGAAACTGTAGATTACTGGTGACACAGGCAAGAATGAAAAATAGCGTCAGTTTCTTAGAATCCCTTGTGATGTAAAAATGTACAACGGCAGCGTCTTTGTTCTTGTCCTTCCTGGCCAAGAAGCAATCAAAGTGCTGATGAATCAATATCATGAAGTAGCTCAAAAGTCCTGTGACCCAGAGAGTAGCCTGAAAAGTTGACTCAGGCATTTCACTGCTACCTGGTATGAAGCCAGACATGATGCAGATTTTCCGAAGGCGCTCTGAAGTTGATGGTAGATTTAAATTTGGACTTTGACAGATTGATGTAGTATGCAGTGTGTGCAGTCACAGCGTACAAAGAAGGTTAAAGAACGATTCTAAAGGACTGTTCAGTGACCCTTTTTAAAACTAGAAAAACTGTAAGAGATATGTCCCCTCGATGTTGGAAAAAACCTGATGGTGGAATGACCGCTGATACTGTGGAGGTTTGACTGCAGTAATGCTGGAGGTAATGCTGCTAGTGCAGCATTAGTGGCCTTAGCAGACCTGTCACCTTCTGTTAGGAAGGTGCAGGAGCAACGGACCATGGGAAGCTTGAGCAGAGGACACTGGCCGACAGTGCTTTTTTCTATTTTATAGCCGTTTCCTCAGGAGACAGCCTTTTATTTCTCTCAGTAATCTCTTTCTCTCTGCTGTGAGCTGACATTTACTATCTATGATGATTGCCAGGTGTCTGAGTGTTCTGCTTCAAAGGCCTAGATCTTTTTGTTTCTGAGAATCAGTCAAGTGGCTCTCAAACGAGCTGAGATCATAATTAGACTCTTCGTGGGACATTTAGTAAAGGTTGCTGCAGAGCAACAAGTTCACCATGTATACAATATGATAAAAATACATACCGTCTGCTACAAGCGCCCATTTATAGTCATCAGCATCTTTTTCAAATTTGATCTAAATTAATTCCAGTAAAGTGAGTCAGCTTTCAAATGAACCCATATTGCCTTTTTTTTTCATTGATTTAACAAATCAAATTTCTGGATCCACACTGTTCCACACCCACATTCACCCTCCCTGTTTCTTCAGCCTTCTCAGAGCCGGTGGAAGCACCAGAGAGACCTCCAAAGCCCCTACCCCGACGAATCAACTCAGAGCGTCGACCCAGCCCCGTCCCGCCCGTCCCTGCTCAACCCAGTAGTGGGGCAACAGGAGGAGAAGCGAATCCTCAAATCAGTAGCGAGATCGAGCACCTCATGAGTCAGGGATACTCTTACCAGGACATCCAGAAAGCACTGATGATTGCACAGAACAATATCGAAATGGCCAAGAATATCCTCCGCGAGTTTGTCTCCATTCCCTCCACCGCGCATGTTCTTACATAGCACACTCCTTGTGCCTCTCTCTCTCTCTCTCTCGTGTTTGCTCTCTCACCCTAGCTTGGCCCAGCCTGGTTGGGTTAAGGTTTGGCAGAGCCCAGCCCAAAAGCCCAAAAGCCCATTGCCTGCAGCACTACCTCAGTGCTGGCTGACGCCCTACGCCCCCTTGTGGATTTTTAACTGGCTGTTACTCCAGCAAAGCATCACAGCATCTCTGGGACTCCGCGCCCTGCACTCCATGCGCTTTCAGCAGAGTCTGGCCTTCTTTAAACTGCTACAGCAGGCCACTTTGTTTTCACGGACATCTACGCGGGATTGACTAAACGAGTGCGGGAACAATGACGGGCTGCCACAGGTGACGCGAGACTTTCGTAGGAATCCTGAGGAAGACAGATTCTTACGTTTTCATGTTGAAGGCTCTTGCTGAAAATGTAACCAACACCTCACAAAAAAAAACAAAAAACTAAAAATGTATGTCTATATGAAAATTTAATATATGAGTAAATATATATTAAATGTGTGTAATATATACAGTATGTAAAAAAATTATTTCAGCTTCGAGGGTCACTGTTGGTACAAGCGATATGGGTAGACGAGGACCAGATTAAAAGAGGTTTGGTCCTTTCTGGCGGACTGAGGGACGTGAGAGTGCGGAGAAAACACATGCGAGGAAGAGGAAGTGTCCGGGTGTCTTCCTCACCACGATGTGTCGGTCAGCAGCAGCTTAGAAGACGTGCAGCAGAGCTTTTTCAGGATGACTTCAGTCTGGTATGGCCTTTGATTAACAACGTTGCTTTGGTACTTTTTTTTTTTTTTTTTTTTTTTTTTTTTTTTTTTTTTAAGAAAAACATGCTTGTTTTGTCGTGTTGTATTTCTCAAAGTAGCATGACGATGGTTTCAGGTCTGGACTGTTGTTTGGCAGTGTGTGTGTGTGTGTCCATAGGTGTGCGTGTGTGTGTGTGAGCGTGTGTGCCAGACCCTTCTCCTCATGACCTACTCTTAAACGAACCCCTGTTCCTGTACAACATGAATGTTGAATTACAGTCAGTATACTCAGACTTGTGCTCTGTAAACGTACTACTGCTCTAACTCATATGACAGGGCCTAGTGTAGCTGTAGAGCCTGGCAGTGAGATTATTAGAGGACGTACTAATGTTGACGACCCTGCAGTACCAGACAGGCTAGTGTTGTGTGATCCGTGGTGGCTGAAAAAAAAGTTTTCGTTCTGTCTTTGTCGAACTTCGCTGGCTGGTTCGGATTTCTACATCCAGCTCAGTCCAGTGTGATGAAACAAAAAAAAAAATTATTGATTTACTTTGGTAATATATTATTGTAATATGATCATAAATATTGTTATTATAATTAATTCAGAAGTGCTTCACTGCTGCTACTATTGTTAGTGCTAAACAATTACGCCTTAAATGTACATTTGTGAATATTGTGTTTAACCGTCATCCTCTTTCTTTAAAGTGACAGTATCACCCGTGTTTTCTCCAGTCCGTAATGTAGCATACTTGAAAGTACACGCGGCTTGTGAGCCTGCAGCCCTCTCAAGCTGTCGACTCTTCAGTGTTTTTAAACCTTTTTATTCTTTATGATTCTCTACAGGTAGACTATGTACAGCGACAGTAATAAAGCAAACAAAATGCTTTCGGTATGGAAACCAGCCGTCTTGTAACAGATCCAGGCTTCTCTTGTTACATCAATTTCCTTCCTCCACAGGAGTTCACCTCACTGAAAGGGAGTGATTGCTGAGGGTTTAAAAAAAAAGAAAAGAAAAAAGTAGGCTCATGGGTTTGCTGGCCCACCCCCAAGTCTACATTAAAATCAGTATTTGGGCCAACTGTAAGAACTAACTCAGGAATTATATTTATCTAAGCAAGTTGCGTTCACCCTGGCTGTCAAATTAAAAAAAACATGGGAGACTCATTGGCGACAGCAGCGTACCTGCCGTCTGCTCATCCAGGTGACATGTAGCCAAAAGTATCCGCATAATGAAGTCACACAAGTAGCCTATTGCCTTCTTTGTTTTATCACATTTATAACTTGCACATTATTATTTTTTATTTTTTTGTATTATTTCCAATGTTCGCAGGACTAGAGACAGCAGCTTCATTTCCAGGTACTATGAATGAATAGGATAAATAAACGCAAGGAGCTTTTCGGTACATTGACTTGAACTTCTCCCAGCATATGAAGAAGAATGTTTAGTTTTTTTTGGGAGGGGGTAAATCTCGTCAATAGCTAATAAGCCCTAGTTTATTCTGGGTAATGCCGTCTGTTGACTGGAAGCTATCTCCAAGCTGTCTGGACATCGTCTAGTTCTTTTTCTGTTCCTAGTTGCCTTGAGAAACTTCTTGAATGATGGGTAATGGACAGGGAGGCCCCTCCCCAATCCTCAATACTGTATCAATGTTTTGTTGATGTTTCGAGGACAGCATGTCATTGTATTATTTACCTTTTTTTTGTTTGTTTGTTTTGTTTTCACACAGTATACCAATTTGTGCTTTGATACTGTCACTCTAAAGAAAAGCAAATTGTATAAAGTTAGTGATATGAAAAAAAAAAGGCTGTTTTATTTCATTTTGCATTCCTGTACATGTATTTTTGTTCCAAAGGTTTTGTTTACTTGTGTGAATAATTCTGTGAGCAGTGCCATATGTTTTAGAGATCCTCACCATGTCTAGAATAAGGCCTTGTTTTTTGAAGCGAGTTTGTAGGTATCGATCTGTACCTGTTGATCTCTGAAGGCAAGATTGTGCAGTATTGCTTGTATTAATCTGTCCTCTCTGCCTTGACGGCCGCATTAGGCCTCACTGATGTGTGAAAAGGTCTTAGGGAAAGACAAGATCCCAGATCAGTGCTCAACCTCAGAGATGCCAGATGTGTACCAGCCCCCTCCACACAAACACACACACACACACACATTACTCTCAGCCCCTCGGTCGGGGTACTTCAACTTTATGCCAGAAGAGGGAACCGTTGTTCCATGTCGCTGTGTCGCTTCTCGTCAGTAAAAAGGCATTCATTAACTTTTTGATGGTTTTTAAAAAAAGCTCATATCACTTTGGAAGTATGCACAGTGCTGTTAATAAAAATGATAAGCAAAAGCCATCACGTGTCTCTCTTCTCTATACACATACTCAAGGATGTTCAGCTTGTTAGATGCCGTGAGAAATACCAAGCACGTGCGAAGAATTCATTTATGTTTACTGAGGAGCACAAGATGTCTTTATCACATTATCACACATATCTTCAAATCTTGAGCTTTTAATGCATTAATAATAAACTGAAACGAAACATTACAACAGATGTAAGAGTTTTGACTGCAGGAGTTTAAATGGATCATCTTGTCACAGCAGACATTTGAGCTTAGTATTGTGCGTGCTCACTCACTCACCGACATAGCTTACAGGGACACTTAATGGAACGGAGCCATCTTTTAATCTTATTATTTCTAGCTGTGCTTTTTCTGCTCGGTACAATGTCGTGCCTTTTAAGAGTTTTCTGAAGTGAAGCAGGAGAGAAAGTGAACGGGGTTAAACATGACTGGAAGCAGCATGAAAGCACAGATCTGATGAAACGATGAACAACGTGTGCTCGACAGTAGGAGGTTAGGAACTTTACCAAGGAGCGATAATTGCAGACAGGTTCAATACTTTAGTTCACTAATGCACTTTGTAGCTGCATTACAAACAAAAATCTGATTTGATCTGAGTGACCAGCTAGTTGATCATATCTGTATTGTACTTGAGCCAATTCTCAAACTCTTATGTAGTTAATAAAGCCTTTTGTCTACCCGCTAAAGATGTAACATGTAATATATGTCTACACAAGTCCACGCTTTATTTATCTGCATAAGAGAATAAACGAGAACATTTCTAAAGAAATTTTGAGTGTGCCTGTCTCTGGCCCTGTCGCCCCCATACAATATTACTGACACTGCTCAGTAAATTCAGTATTAATACAACAAACTGTGTCATCATGGCCTTTTCAATGGGCTCTTATTTTGAAGAGACACTTATTTTGAAAGACTTGTCCTGTCTGTGTGTGGTGTCTGTCTGTCTCTCTATCTATGTGTCTGTGTTCGTGTCTGTGAGAGAGAAGGATAAAATGGCCGACGTTGAAAATGTAGCTTACGTGCTAGCAATTAACATTTGCATGTTAGCATTAACATGTTAGCAATTAGCATGTATTTAGTTGTTAGTGGCATTAGCATGTTAGCGTTGATGCGCTAGCAATTAACATTAACATGTTAGCATTAACATGTTAGCAATTAGCATTTATTTAATTCTTAGTGGCATTGGCATGTTAGCGCTGATGTGCTAGCAATTAACATTAGCATATATTTAATTCTTAGTGGCTAATGCTAATTAGCATTAGCATGTTAACATTAACATGTATTTAATTCCCAGTGGCTAATGTTAATTAGCACAAATTTTAGCATTGGCCGTTAATGTTAACAGTTAACATGTCTCTGTCTGTCATTTTAGACAAGTTCAAATTAAGTGCCAATAACTGCTAAAATGGCCGCCGCTCGGCTTCTGCCTGCCGGCCCCTCCCTCCTCTCCTCCTTCAGGCAGGCTTGAGGTTGCCAAGCAACCAGGACCAACTCTAATCAGCAGAGCAGTTACTGCACCTGTGAGAATGTCAGTTGGGAATGCTGACACAGAGAGAAAATGCTGAGACCATCCCTCGAAGAGGAAGGATCTCTGGCCAAACCGTATTTCCAATCATTGAACCGGCTTAACTTTGAGTATCCCGAGTCCTTCCAGCACGTCTACATAGTTGTTTTGTGTCGATAAATGAAAAAATGTGCCATCTACAGCAATTCAGAGAAACGTTACTTCTGCTTTCCTCCAGAAAATTTCCAGCATTTTTAACATGGCAGTCTATGAGGCTGTCGATGGGTGCTGCTGCCGCATCTTTGCTCCCACCAAAACTATATATCTGACAGCTTTAGCGCCTGCTAAAGGGAATGTGAATGATTTCTGTAGCTTGGCATTTGCAGCCACAATCGCAGTTTACAAATGTATTTTTAGACACATTTTCCTCTCCCTCTCCACTCTAACGATGACATCACTCACTCTAGCTCTCGAAAATTCTTGCAATACACACCTATTAATTTTTTTGCCGTGGTTTTTGCCGATTTTTGGCAAAACCGTTTGCTGAAACTCTTAGAAAAGTCATAGCACACCGATCCCGGCCGAGCTGCACGTTTTGATACCCGTTTTATGTGTGTGCGACAAAAACTCTTAAGCAGAAGAAGCGCGGTGGATAACATATAGTGTGCGCTTTCAGGCACACTCAATAATGATTTATTTATAGAACTGAAACTTTAATTTTGTACTAATGATAGTAAAATAGATATTTATTTGAAAGAACTGCTTAATTTAAACCCAAATAATGAATGTAGTCTGCGAAAGAACTGCTTAATTTAAACCCAAATAATGAATGTAGTCTGCGTGTTGAATTGTCCTTGGACAAGATACTTGGCTCCACCATTGGCATGTGAATGAGTATGAATGCCATCTTTCAGCCAATGCCATCAGTGCATCAATGCATCAATACTAGAAAGGCGCTATAGAAGTACAGTCAATTTACCGTTTATTTAATATAAATAATATACATATTTTGAATTGTATGGTTGCCTGGTTGTAGATGCATTTCACATTGATTAAGCATGATTTGTCTAGAATTAAAGATTATTACGTGCAGTGACTCTTTCTGGGTAAACCTATGAGGAAATTATAAGAAAATCATTCAGAAAACAGACCAGAAATTTGATATTAAAGATGTCTTACTTTGTTAAACACAGATAGGTCATTGTTGTACTCTCTTTTCGTTTAACGGTCAATCTTTATTTGGTATAATTTTCAAAAACTACAATGATTTTTTTTAGCTAATTGGTTTGAATGTCATCTGTGACATTCAAACCAATTACATTGACATTTTTGACATACATTGACATTTTACAACTCCAAGGCATTAAAATTCAAACATCCAAAACAATTTAACAGTGGTAGTCCTTAAAAACAGCAGAAAACAACAGACTAACAGAGGGCACGAGGGGTGAGTATGGATGATACCTGATTGTCTACAAATGTGATTTGCATACGTGGAGTCACAGTCATTGCCCTCCTCAGTAGTCATATACTGAAGTTGTCATGTCACTAGTCGTCATGTCTGAGGGGGATTTTGTGTCTCTCTGGGATCCAACAGATTATTTCAAGTTTCAGTCAACACATGAATGAATTCCTTAAACAGAAACATATGTTTTTCTTATAAGGAGGGCAACTTCATGCCATGAGCCATACCAGGGACCAATAATCTGTTCTACCCTCATCCTTCCTCTTGAAAAAGAAATTTAAAAAATATAGCTACAGAAGTACATTTAATTCACACACAGTCACATTAAACAAAACAACTGTTTCGCATTAGAGAAACACAGCTGCATTAAGAATAACCACAAATCAGTGCACGGAACATTAAATATAAACAACAATACAAAATGTTGGGTTTGTTGATATTTCTATAGGCTTTGATTGAAAATTTAAGGCATCTATAATCTTTTAACTCGGCTGTTGGCAATGCTTAAACTCAGGCACACGCATTGAAATATCAACATAAAGAGTTACAACTACATATAACATATAACTCTCCTATGTCAAATGTTGAACAGATTATTCACCCGCAACAAAAAAAAAATTCTTCTTTAATACGCACAGACTGGGATGTGTGAAAATAAGTGTGTGTGAGTGCTAGTGGTAGAAAATTTTGAAAAACTACAAATGTGAACGATGTGTGACTACATGACCAACAATGTTGTATTCAGAACTAAAAGGCAGCTTTTATAGTGAGGCTGTAACTGGCTGTAGGGGGAAGCATCGTTGCATCTCCAAAGATTTCAGTGTACAGACTTAAGCAAAACAGGAAAGGGACAAAAAAGAACAAGAAAAACAGACACCTACCTAAATCTTCTTTCTCTCCATAACACTATCTGGTTGATTATTTTTGGTTGTTTTTTTTTTCAATTGTGTTATTTTAAATAAAGAAATATATACATAGATTATAATATATACACTTGATAAAGAGCTGTTTCGGGCTGCTCTTCTCAGTGATTGCTTTGCCTGAGGTGATGCTTAGTCGGGTATAAAAACAGTCTCTGGTCAATGTTGTGCTCTAATTATTGTTCTACGGACAATCAGCAGTATACAAGGCTCATGATAACGAGAACTATAGGCAATGGACAGTCCTTGGTTTAAAAGGTGGAAGATTTATTGGCAGAGTTATGTCATGGGCCGCTCAAATCACTTCTCGTTAAAGTCGAATTCAAGCTGAATTACAGCAGAAGTTTTCTGGGATGTAAAAGACGGGTAAGCTAGAAGCTGCAGCTTGGAGTAATTTGAGTCTCGGCCGTCCATCATAATATTAACTGACAGACAGCTGAGCTTTTCCATGACGTAACTCTGGGCTAAACGAGCTGTGGTGGAAGCTTGAAGGCATCGGCTGGTCTGAGCCTGAGAGGGAAGAACAGGAGCAGCTGTTGGAACGTCTGCAGTCATCTCCTCACTTCTGCACGTCCAGGTACTCACCGCCCTTTACTCCAGAGGCCAAACACAGACATTAAAACACAAGCGACAATGAGGAAGAGAGAAGGGAGAGAGGGAGGATGTGTAAATATGTTAATGGTGTAATCAGACTAGCATGAAAATAGCATCATCTACAGTAGATATCTACCTGGTCGCTGGGAGGTCGCTTTTCTCCGTTGACCTCGAGCAGCACGGCTTCCTCTGTGTTGTCGCTCTTCATCTCCACCACGATGTTATCTTTGCTGGACTTCTCTTTGGTGCTACAGGACCAAAAAAAAAAAAAAAAAAAACTCCTTAAAGTCACAAATATACATATGACAAAAGTTCTTCTATCCAATCACAATGATGCATTTTGTTTTGAATGACTTTGTTGGACATGTAGGGGGAAACACAACACTGTCATACATGTATTATTACCTTTACGATGATACGGTGAACTTGTTAGCAGACGACAGTTGCATATTTACACATCCAGCAGTTACAGAGCAACATTAGTGTTCCAGTTGTGTTTGCATCCACCTGACAAATCTCATTTTAGCTAGTCTGTTTCTGGTCTCCACCAACTCCTGAAGGAAATATCTGGCTCCTAAATTCTGTCTGCCATCATGCCAAACATTTCATAACCTGACATAACATTCATATGAGTCCATAGGTGGATCTGGAGACATCTAAAATGTACTATGCATGGTGCCAAACAGCCAATGACCAATCACCACTTTAACTCTACAAGGAAAATATGGAAGCATCTTTAACTTAATATCAAGATAGAATATGCTCTGATTGAATTGGCTCTACTGATTTAAGGTTTTGTAGTTTTTATATGATGGATTTATAAACTGTTTTCCAATCCTTGTTTTGTCCCTCTGCCATGCTGCTGTTAATTAATGTCTTATTCTGTCACCAAAAGCTATTTAGAGTCTATTTCCATCTTTAAAATAGTGCATTTACATATTCAATGTCCACTAAAATTGATGCTGTGTCTAAAGGGCTAAACACATCAACTGTCTCTCCGTCCACTTACAGGTCCTGCTTGCCGGATCGACCACAGATCTTGCCCTTTTTGTACAGGAAGTAGAGCGTACTCCCCAAGATGGCCAGCAGCAGGATGCAGATAATGACGACTGCAATGATGACACCTCTGCCCTCTCCTGGGGAAGAAGCAGAAAAACAACCACAGAGTTACTCACTGTAACTGGATTATGAATGAGATGACGGTATGAGGCATGAGAGTCGGATACAGGATCGCACCGGGCAGGCTGTGCAGCATTCCACATGTGTGGGTGCGGTAGATAGCATTTTATAGAGCGTCTAAAGAGAGTGCAGCCTTAGCATGATTCACGTGACCTTAACCTGGCAACCTAAAGGAAGGAAGGTGTGCAAAGTGTAGAGAAGAGAGGTGTGCTCATACAACAGCATGACAGCATGCACAGGAAGAGGTGAAGATGAACAACTCAATGATGGTTTGATGTTTTGTTCATCGGGGTGGATGCTGGCAGGCGAGAGAGGGAGGTGCTGTGGAGGGGATATGGTGGGAAGCTTTTTGTCTTTGAGGTACAGAGGTGAGAGAGAGAGAGAGTCTTCAGCAGTGAAACATACAAACCTTGCTTGATTTTCTTTGGTGGGATAGCTGTTTTGGCTTTGACTGAGAAAAACCACATGAGCACAATTATCAGTGGGTGGGCTGAGTGTATTAAATAACTCATATCAGCAGGCCTGACACACATACACACAGACATACACATACAGTAGAGGCCTGAACTGAATACACATCAAATGTTTATCAGCTAAGAGCTAAACATCTAGCCTGATAGGCTGACTCTGGTCAGCGGCACAACCGTCATCTCCCAAAGCAGCCCTGATTAATCTCATTTAACCAGCACTGTTTTCAGAGATGACATCCCAGAACAGCTTTCCTCTGAGGGGGCTGGAAATTTTCTGGCATGACGTTACAAGACAGAGAGAAGCAGAAAGTGAGCGAACACAAGGCAGCACCGATAATGGGAGTCAGGAGACTCTCTCTGAGTGCATTTAAAGCATCAGCTGCTTTCTAGAGTCACACTGATGCATGTGTGTGTTTGTGTTTGTGGTTTGGTGTACGTGTCTGCACCTAGTACAGCCCTAACAGTGCTGTATGCAAATGGTAAATCATTTTCATCTGATTTCATTGATTGATTCATTCATTGAATGATTCTTGGGATGAAACCTCCTCTCATGCTGCTGGTTTTCACGTACATTATGGTGTTCATTTAAAGAGCACATATAAGAAAATACAGTTGAATAACATAACGAGCAGAGAATAAGAGCCGTGCAAACAAATCAGTCAATAAAACACCTTCCAGCGATAACAGACCCTTAGTAATATCACCCATTTGAAAACCATAAATGCCTTGTAGAAACCACAGTTTGTAGGCAGTGTGATCATTAACCAACATTTCAGTAATGACCTTTCCGTCATGCCAGTGTGGTTATTTGTGCTTCCTAGTTTTCCTCTTGCTCTCATTCTTTCTGCCTGACTCACAGACAAACAGCACAGCCAGGCCGCAAATGAAAGCAAGTGTGTGAACGCTGAACAGGCAGATAATGACCTTAACTGAAGTATCACTCTCAGTTGAATCCTTTTCATCGCAGTTTTCTAGATGTATTGCAGTTGACTCGAGTGGTGCTTTGGTGAGCAGTGCAAAGTGACTGTGGTCTTACCTGTGCTAGAGGGCATAGGAGTGGTAGTGCTAGTAGTAGTAGTGGTGGTGGTGGTGTTGGCTGGTGTGGTGGTGTTTATCGCTGAAAACAGTTAAGAGGCACAAATGGGAGGACACTCACTGTTAGCACATTAGGGGTAGGAGGGGAGCACATTTAACAGCCGCACAGCTAATGCAGCATCCCGTCCGACACAACAACACTGATTGAAATGTCCAAAATGACAGGCATCACATCACAGCACACGGCAGAGCTCGAGGCCTTCAGACAAAAGTAAAAATAGACAACGAACACAAAGTGACACAGACGTGAAGGGTGGGAACAGATGGGGAAAAGGTGGTGGGGGACATCAGATAGAGACGTAGACGCAAATAAACACAAAGAGCCAAAGACAGGAAACACAAGCAAGCGGGAGGAACTCACTGGCTTTGATGGCGAAGGTTACGGCGTCAGTGCCGTATTCGTTGGTGGCATTGCAGAAAGCAGTGATGTCAGAGGTGACCTCGATACTGACCACGCTGTGAACCCCATCCTCGGTTTCTTCTTTGGTTGCTGTCTCGATAACCTGGCACAAAAACACACAATGAAAGATGTAGAGAAAAAAAGAAGGTCCCACAAAAGAAAAGGCTTCCCTTTCTCCTGCACAGATGTGAAGAGTTGACTGCAGCTCTGACACATCCTGTCACAGGCTGAAGAAAAGTGCAAAAACAATCCACTTGAGTTTTATCAAAAACGAGACTGGTGGTGTCGAAGATATCACACTTAAAGCTAGAGTAGGTAATGTATTTCACAAGTATTTAGCACTAAACACAAAGTACAGCTGAGGCTAACAAGAATGTCATTGGTCTTGCAGGTAGTAGCTGCAAGTATTTGACAAATTAAAAAATTCATCATCATTATAACAAGGACATCAATGTCTTACTAAATGCATGCCAATCCATCTAACAGCTGAAAAGACATTTCACTCCAAAGTACAAAAGTGACCAAAGTAAACAGGATTTGTTATCTGGGAACCATGAATGTCAGGGTCTGCTGGATGTTTAATTCACTGTATAAGTGAGAATTTTGACCTGCCAGTGGCATGAGATACGAGGTCAGGGAGGATCATCAAAGTCATTAGCATACATCCTCTCTGCACTATGAATATCGGTGCAAACTTCTTTTAAATATATTTTTGATATTTCGGTAAAAGTAATGCACAGAGCGGTCGATCAACATTGCAGTCCTACCATTGCTAACCATCCTTGAATGAATGTCCCTGTTAGGTAAATTACTGTAACTGAAATTGATAAGAGAATGTTAGACACACAGTGTAATCTACAGTCTACCAACCTACTCCTACTCCTTTTTTTATCATATGTAGAATAAATGTCATAATAAGTAAAATCAAACAAACATACTTAAGACCTTTCTGTACTATAACAACATGGATAACATACTGTAAACCTCTGAGGGGTTTGGATGATCAGTTTGACCTGAAATAAAGTCTTCAGGACATTAAGGAAATTGAGTTCTCATCTAGTGAGAACACATTTAGAAAAACTAGCCATTTCTGTCGCAACTGTAGTTAATACAAGAATAAGAGGTGTTCCTCTGCTGTACCTTTCCATCTGAGGTGGTCCAGGTAACACTGGGAGCAGGGAAACCTCTGACATTGCAGCTCAAATCGACTGCGTTACCAACACTCTCCTCCAAATCTTTGTGCTCCTGCTCCATGATCTTTGGTGGGCCTGCAGAGATTACATTGCATGATACAGTACATCATGTAATGATATTTCTTAAAGACTGATTATTGATCAGAAAGAAATGTAATATTCGGTATCTATAATCAGATTTACCTTGGACTTTAACATGAAGTACCTCACTGGTTTGCATTCCCTCGATCTCAGGAACAGTCACCACACACATATATGTCCCTGCTGTGTCAAACGTAGCGTCCTTCAGCATCAAACTGTGGCCCTTTGTAACCACCTTTCCGTTCTACACACAACAGGACACAAAAATACATTTAACACACACACACACACACACACACACAGAGACACATACACACACTGACATGCACATGAGTAGATATGAAGCAGGGCTACCAATGTACTAGTTTTTGGTCAGATGGTCAGATCAGACGACTGATTCAACAAACCTTTACTCAAAGTTATGCAGCAAACTGAGCTTTCACAAGTGTTTAATTCAACTGACGAACGGCTGATCATCAAATAAAATAATAATTATAAAATACATTTTCTAGATGCATTGCTCTTTATATAAATGTGTTGTACTGTATATACGTATGTGACCTTAAACCAAGTTGTGTCTGTCTGCAGAGAAGAGAGGGCGTTGCAGGTGGCTTTCAGCTCCTCTCCTTGGGTCACCAGAATAGTGTCTTTGGGCATCACCACAGCAGCATCGAGATCTGCACACACAGCAGGGAAAGAGAATTCAAAGCGGGCATGTTCAGTCGTATTGGAGGTAAAATGTTTGTTTTAATAGTCACAAATCATGTCAGTGCAGGTTACTTACAGTTGACAAACACGGAGGTAACTCCACGGATCTCCTCCATGGTGTCCAACTCTACTATGCCACACTGATACTGTCCATTGTGTAGACGGGTCACATTATGCAGCTCCAACATTTTGCCGTCCCAAATCTGACCAGTCTACAGAAAATCAAAAATAATTTGATCAACCCATAAGCATTTAACTTTTAACTCAACATTATACTTTGTGACATTCAGAAGGATCTATTTGCAGAAAGGGAATGTACTATTCATAAGTATGTTGTCATTACTGTATCATGGCCTGAATAAAATCAACAACTCCACCTGCAGAGACAGATCATGATCAGACAAAGCAGGTCTTTATGCTGCTGGCGTTGATGCATGAATAATAAGCCTGAAAGGTTTATTTTTCTTACCTGGTTATGACTGATTGTCATAATTTCCGTTGGACTATTCCCGTTGCCTTGGCAGTGAAGCTCGACCACGTCCCCTTCCTTGATTTTGCCCTTTGGTGAATCCACCCAAATACTTACTTCCGTGGATGGATCTGAAACAGAGAAAAGGAATCCAAGGTGAACCTTAATGCTGTAGAAGGTTTATGTGATGGACATAACTATCTACTGAGATCCTGAGGCTAAATATCCTTGTAAACAGCTGTCAATAAACACCATACTAAACCGCTTTAAAGTGATGTATCCCATAAATAATATTAACATCAACATCCAGGTGGAAAACTACATTTCTGGAGTAAGAAAACCAAATAAACATGGATGCCAAATGTCATTTAATGTAATTAATACTTAATTTAATGTATATACTGTATTGCAAAAGTAATTTTGTTATTTTATTTTATTTTATTTATAATCCTCATGCAACTCTTTAATCGTATAACATTGGGTAACATCTTTCTCTTCTTTATGTTCCCTCAGTTAAGATGCACCAACGTGTACAAACCCAGGCCCGTGAAGGAAAAGCTTTTTAGGTTTTCTGTGGACAAAGCCCTGACCACATCAAACACATTTAGGATGAATTGGAAAGCTGACTGTATGCCAGGCTTATTGCACAAAATCAATACGTGATTTCACACCAAACTCTTGTGAAAACCTTGACAGTAGAGTTGAGATATAAGATTCAAATACTGGTATGATACTGTACTAGGCAGTTGGTGTCACTTCTGTGTGTGAAACTCACAGAGTACAGTAATGTTAATACGGTTGGTCTCGGTCATCCTGATTCCTCCAGGAACAAAGTAGGTGACCTCACAGTAGAACTGATCATCTTTGTTCGCCTTCACCACCTTCATGTTTAGCTGACTGCTGACTGTGTACAGACCAGTGGATTCACTAGTGCTGCTAGGATTGACTTTCACCTCTGGAAGTCAGAAAAACATTCACAAACACACAAGACAAGAGAAGAAAAGAACATCAAACCACATTCAGCACAAAACAATATAGAAGTGCATCACAGATGTTAACTTAGATCCGTCTCACCATCGTCTATATTGCGTAGTGGCGTGTGGTTTCTGTACCAAGTGATGTTTGGCTTCGGGAAGCCATTGGTGACAAGGCATGACGCAATCTGTAGGAGAGAGAATGAAGGAGGTGCAAATGCAGAGACTTTCAGCCTGGAGGTAATTTTTATATTCTGTCATTCAGGACTCAAAGCCTACTTACCGGGGACAGGCCGTCATCGTTCACTGAGATCCCTGTTTGCACACCCTGAATGGTAGGAAGCTCTGGTGTTTCTGCAAAAGAATAAAGAATTATATTATTATATAATTAAGAACTATAAAAGGCAACATTTTCTAAAGAAAAAGTATGTCTTTTGTCAGATGTATTTACAGTTTGAAACTCTCCGCGTGTTGCATGTGGAAAATATTTAGCTTGAGAGGAACTGAACTGCAATTTGAAGCGTTGAAAGGGTCTGAAGTGTTATTGTAAGCGTAAAAAAGTTGAGTCAGTTGTAGCGTAAGCGGTGGAAGCAGTTGTAAGTTAAAGGGTAATCATTACAATGAACTTGAGTGCTTAGTGAGCTTAAGTGTCAGTTGAAGTGAAACTGCTCAAAGACTATTAGTTGAAGTTAATTCACCTCAAGAAGTTAAACTGATTTATTTTTTAACTGGCAGTCCAGGCATTCATTCATATGTGTTAGATGAAAGCACTTTAAGCGCTGGTTTACGTCTAAGCAAGGAAAGAACAAGATTTACAGTGGTTCTCATGTAGCTCTGAAGGGTAAGTAAGTTGCATCGCGTGATTAACATTGTGTGAGAGGATGAGTTCGTCAACATCTGCCTCATTTCCATTGCATGATATGTCTCGGCTTGACTTGACTTGATTTTGTTTTTCTGTTGCAGATACTATCCCCCTGACCACAAAGGAAACTGCACAAGAAAGAGAACTAAAGAAAGTAAGTCAGAAAAGGTTGAAGGCAGCAAGACAACAGATTGCATAACACAAACAACGAGATGAATCTGGTTGCTCCATGTTGCACAAGTGGCGTTTCTCTCTGATCAATTAGTGTTCTTCAGTGTTTTTAGTCCAATATTTAGTATTAGATTTGATACCAAAAAAGTGCCATGTACCAGCAACTATAAAGAAGAATGGCTCCAAATGAGTCAAGCTGGGTCCTACTTCGCATGAAGTCGAACTTAAGCTAAAGTTTTGGTTTTGATATAATAAATAGGCTTCATCTCAAATTGAATCTTACCAAACACTTTCAGCTTTGTACGTCCCTCCCCAGGTGCCTCTGATAGACTTTTGACGAGACAGATGAATTCCAGTTCGTCTGCCAGCTGCACGTTGTTGATAGTCAACACCACCTCTCCCGAGGCTCCGGTATCATTCACACTAATCCGGTCGGTGAACGGTGTGCCTCGCTCTGGAATCTTTGTGGTGGAGTCCTGGTAGTAGAGTCTCTGCTTCTCACCCAACCATGTCACCTTAAAATTTCATAAAGTTCAAACATATGAAACATCACATGCATAAACACAGTCTACCTCTCCCCTCTGTGTATGTGTGCATCAGGCTGGGTGATACTTACATAGAACCACTGTATGATCATCGCGCCGATGCCTTCAGATGATTTGAACATGCAGGCGATCTGAGCCGTATCTCCTCTGAACACCTCCACTCTGTCTTCCATGTTCACTTCGATATTAGCCCAGGCTGGAAAAGATAAAGACAACATGGTCACTGTCAGGTATTCCTTAAAGTGCTCTCTAGTGGACAAACTATGTCTAAATTTTCTCGAACTTTCTGTGCTGATATTTCTTCGTTATCCACCAAAATGCAAATACTAATATATCTACAGTATGTGAACATCAGAACACAATGCCAATAAAGCTCCATTAAGCCAGACATGGACGGGATGGTGATGTGACAGATCTTCAAGGTGATTATCATCCTTACAAGAACCTGAATTATTCTGAAGAAACACACCCTGTTGACACAAACTCAAAGCAGGCGTGGAGGCAAAAGAAGAGAGAAGAAAACCATGGTGGGTCAAAGGGAAGAGAGAGATGCTATGAGAGGAATGAGAAGCCCACCCATGTCCACATTAATGTGCTGCATTCCACCATGTCACCCTCTCACAGGAAGAAAGGCTCAATTTACAGGCAGCATAGTAGCCCTTCTGTTCCTTCATGATCTGTCTGTGAGGAACAAGTGGTTTTCCCCGTCCAGGGTCTCTCTCTGTCCTACTAGTCTATAGAACGGCACCCCAACTTCACTTTACATTGCAGTGTTTCACTAGATGTATGAGATGTCAACAAGGGCTGTAGCCTGGAGGTAACAAGGCTGACAGGTTTGATTTAGCCTTTTCCGAGTGTCTGTTCATTGTGTTGGTGAATGTAGCTTTTCTCGTGGTAAAGAAAGAAACAATGGCGGGAGAATATTGGAGTTGAAGAATATAAATGTGGTTCATTTGTGTCCTGCACTGACCTTTTTTTTCTTTTTACTTATTCATTTTAACCTCGAGAAGCACAAAGGACAATACACAGAGCACCATTAAGTCTCCATGTTCCGGAAACGTACTTTAAAATAGAAGGAAGTTTATTTAACATTGTATATTATTTCATAGTTTGAAATGATGACATAGAAACAGTAATACCACAATCTCATATCTACTCACTAACTTTTTCAAGGGCTTTCTACAGCATCATGTGACCGAGTATGGAGCTTTGCCACGATAGCCGTTATCTGGTGTGAAATGTTGTGACAGTGAGATTTGGTAGACTGCTGTGGTAAAATCTTGTGAGTGTGCCTGGGGTTGAAGTGAGACTTTGAAAGATATAAAAAGCATGTTCATTCCCTTACACATGAAATGTTTCATATTTCTTACTTGGTCTAATATGACCAGCAGCTTATGGTGGCTAGTGTTTGCAGACTTTGTGTACATCTGGTTGGATAATGCATTTTACTCCAGTTACTGTATGATTTAGCATTTTCCTTTATTACGTGATCATTTGTGACCACACTTTCAGAAGCAAAGTTAGTGAGCAGAAGGTCACCGGCTCCTAAAAAATTAATGTTTGGAGCACAGACTTGCTCAATAATATATTATAAACTGGTCAAATAAATTCTATTTTTTTAAAAAAAGGTTACGGTAATTGTTTTATATTTCATTTCATTTTAAGAACTGACAGAATCAGCGCTCAATTATACTGTATCCGGTATCAAAAGACACTTCATCCAGGAAAAACGATCACATGCTGTATTTGTGCAGTTAAGTGAATTACCATAACACCAGAGCTGCTTGCTGATTCCTGCTCCTCTCCTGGCATTTCATTCAGTCATCAACTGCACGTATAACAAACATTTACTGAACCTTTGACTGTTCTTTGACCGGCAGGATCAACAATAAACACGACTTCTCCCTTCTCCTTCTTCCTCTGTCTACTTTTCTAACTCCCTCCTTGATATTCTCCCCCTTTTCTCTCCCACCTGCCTCCCCCCTCTGCTGTGTGTTGCTGTTTACCACCGACTAATGGAGCTGGACGGATGCTTTCCTGTTAAAGAAATCCAATTAGACTCTCCAACATAGACATTTACTGGCCATTAGCGATGGAAGGACAACGCTGACTCACTCACAGCATCCCATCCCCCACCTGAGGACGTACCCACAGTAAGAGGTGGGATTTATGCAGGGGAGGAAATTCAGATTCTAGCTGGCATCAGACCCAATGTTTACAAACTCTTTCCCCATCCTGTCTGACAGCAGCAGTCTGTTTGCTCAAATCTCATTTGTAATTTGACCAGATTTCTTCTCTTCACTCCAAGGCCTCAGATCGATCCTCTCTCATGCAGATATTGGAGTTCATGCACATTTGATAATAGTCATACTGTATATCAGTATGACAGAATAAAGCCGACCATCTCTCTGGGAAAGCTGGGCCTCTCCAGTTTTATGAGCCTTGACCCTGAGACAACAAATTCACATGCTGAGTGTGTGATTTCCACAAGAAAGGGGAATGTACTCTGTCCACTATAGTAAATATGTGTTAGGGACCCTGACACTGAGGGATGAGAGGAATTCAGAATATATAGAAAGTGCAAACCTAATGCCCACTGGGTTTTTTTGTGTTGTTGTTGTTGTTTTTAATTTAATCCAGTAATCCTGGTCTATAAATCGTGAAAACATAGCATCTTCTCATGCTGTCCAAAACCCAAAGTTCTCCACTTTGCGATCATATACACAAAAAGCAACAAATTGACGACAATTCAGAAACTATAATAACTGAATGTTTGATAAAATAGTTGTTTTAATCAACTAATTTTGACTGATGTGAAGATGAATGTGAAGTTCAAAATCACTACTAGATTTAGATTTACTAGAAACTCTGCTGGTTGCCTGTTAAACTCTGCTGTGAAAACTCAACTTCAGGAAGTCACTGTCCTTTCATATAACTCAACTATTTTATGCTTCATGTTTTGATGCTGATTGGTTGATTTTGTTGCCTTTGGACAGAGGCAGGCTAGCTGTTTCCCCCTGTTTCCAGTCTTTATGCTAAGCTATGTTAGTTTCATACTGAATACTGTTACTTTACAGACATGAGAATGGTGTCAATCAGGAAACGGATAAGCGTACTTCCCAAAATGATTTCTTTAAACAGTTAGTCAAAGCATTAAAAAACTTCAGTAAAGTCTAGGTGGTATTGACATACAATGTGAAAAGTATTTCCTTCGAGGAAAACCTTGAAGCGAAGTGCCTCAATTTAACACTAATTCAAGTTAATCACAGGATTCCCACACCGCAAAAATAGGAAACCCCTTACAAGAACAGCTCTGTTTATTTCCCCGCAGATACACAGAAGACATATCAGAGAAATATGGCAGTTAAAAGGTTAAAAGGGATATTTTGCTTTGATTTATGAAGCTAATTGAGTCTGGGTCACAAGCAGACACACACATGTACAACGACATCTCAATAGCCCTGATAATCGAGGTTCAAAGAGCCCCGACTGAGGCTGCAGGTGATCTCTCAACAGGAATTTAAAAAAAGAGAGAAGAGAGAATGGAGTTGCAAAATTAGGTGCACTGAAAGATAAGACAAAATAAGAACCGCAAAACACAAAAACAAGAAGAGCAGAGGCAGAGAGGATAAGATAATCTCCGGGGGGGAAGTCATATCAAAGACATTGTTATGTCTGCATTGAAGTCAAAGCCTTTTGTCAGGATACACAATCAGTTTCTGTGTGGAGAGCCATGATAACAAAACTTCCTGCCAAGCTCTGAGCTTCAGTGGCAGCTTATCCACAACCTCTTTAGACCTCTTACTATAAAGAAAATATAGAGCACATGTAACCTCCCACAAAGGCAGAAAACTATTGTAACGTTATCAGCACACAATCTTAAATCATGTTTATTTTTAAAGCTTTATGAGCGCTGCGTGTTTTAAAACAGACGCATCAGTCCTCCCTCTGACAGGTACAGCAGACAGACGAGATGTGGAATGTGGTTGTTCAAAGGCTGGAATCTGGTCTGACTTTCTAACCATGAAGTTGACAGGCTGCAGTCGGCCTCCCTCTCTGGCAACCGGTCCGGACCTCAGATGGTCATCGGTCAAGGAGGGAAGAGGAGAGGACGGCCACCTTCAACATGTGAACTGGCATTCAAACTGAATTACTGTCCTCTTTTTTACATAATCTAACTGGGTGGCAGGGCTCAGGTGCACAGTATCGGCCCCACAATGATTCCCTTTTCTTTTCTTTTTTTACAGTTTTTTCCTTTATATGTTCCACATACAGACATATTTATACTACAATCAACTGAAATCCCATGGCTACACCATTTAATTAATTATGTGATTTAATTTAGGTCACTTTACTAACTACAAACTAAAATGAAATTTCAATAACATTAAATTTACCAACAAAAAAAAGCACATTGGTTAAGCTCTGTGAAAGATCATGATGATTAGATGGTAATTAAGGTTTGTAAATAAATTGCTATCGTGCTTTATTCACACTGCAACACTAGAGACGAGGATCAGCGGTTGGGTTTAGGCAGCAAAAGCACATTGGTTAAGCTCTGTGAAAGATCATGATGATTAGATGTTAATAAAGGTTTGTAAATAAATTGCTATCGTGCTTTATTCACTACGTGTACACTGCGCTGCAAAAATACGTCGTCAGTGTATATTTTGTTGTTACGTTCAGTATAAACATTTTGTGATTTTTGTGATTTTGTGTAAGTTAATCAACAATAACATTCCCTCATTATGTTACTAAACGGTGAGCTTTAAATAGAATTATATTTCTTTGAAAACATATTTGCTGTCGCAAATTGGCGTAGACATTCTTTTAGGGGCAGAGCTGCAACAAGGAGGAAGAAGAAGCGCACATGCTCAGAAACATCTTGACGTTTTGACCTGAGGATGGGCTGACAGCTCATGGAGTGTGTAAAAAGATAGACATTTAATCCTCTGGGGACAATGAATAAACTAAATAAATATCAATCTGTAGCTTTTTTTGTGTAAAAGTGAAAACGCAAAAATCACCATCAATATCCATGCCAAGTTTTAGGTCAAGCTGGCCACTGGCTGTCAAGGTATCTTTGATATAAATGGACAGACTGACGGTGATTTCTTTTGGCCCTGCTGACTGTGGGGGAAAAACATTAAGAAAAAAAAATCAGATCAAAAGCAGTGTCTGACAGGATGATCCCTGAGGTCAAGGCAAAGCAGACACACACACAACCTGAGATCTTTCAGCCTGTCTGTCTGTTTGGGAGTTGTGAGGTGGGATGAGCCCATCAGATGTGCAACAGGATCCGGCACACACACACACACACTACACACACTACACACTGTGATCTCTAGCTGTATCCAACTACTGACCTGAACTTGAGACCCGACCAGCACTAAACACATTATAACAAGGCTTGCAAATGTCTCAGAGCACAACTAGCACATGACACACATCCTACTCTGCTCGGATTCATTGACTAGTTTTCAACCACTTATTTTGGCAAGAGCCTTTTTGCACTCTCTAAAAAGAAACTATGTTGTCCAGAATCCATTAATCTACAAGAGAGAGCACGCAGTTTTGTTTGCACTACAGAGTCCTTGTATAACCCTTTTCTTCTATCATGAGGTTAGATTTTAAGGTACTGTATTAATATTTACATACCAAGGATTCCCCCTGCTCAGCCTCTAATTCATGTTTAATTTACATCTGGTGTGTCCTCCAAAGAAAATACCGAGGCTCCATTGAACTAAGGGATTAAAGTATAAGTATGAATATATTAAAAAGGAGGACAGATATCGAGACAGCGTAGCTTCCTCATTGTGTGTCTGCTAGTTTTAATTGCTTGCCACCACCCACTAACTTACCCCGTCAGGTGATAGCACTGCTGTATACACGTGGCAGCATAATTATAATCATCTTAAAAATAACAAGAGCGGCATTACATTTAATTATAATTATATGTTAAATCTACTTCCTGGCAGTTTGTACTGATACACAGCATGCACGCCACCGTGTGTAATAGTTGCAAGCAAATATTTCCCTTCAAAACACGCTGGTAAAAATGAAGTGACAGCTCTGGGACATGTTTCCAGCCCTGTCACATCTAAGAATAACAATAGCCTATCAAACTTGTTTGCTTACATGATACAGCAGAATTACAGTGCACTGACCCGGCTGGCACCAGAAATAGCAGCCCTACTTCAGGACAGGGTGAGACAGAGAGAGGGAGCATGGGAAAACAGTGCCTCAGTCAGGCTGCCCTTTGTACGGATGTAAATAGGTCTGAGACGAGTGAATAGAGTGTAGAGTTAACGGGAGAAAACTGATAAAAGACGAGCGAGAGAGAATAGAAAATGATAAGAGGCACGATGGGAGGAGGAATCAAGGTGGCAGACGGAGGTTTGCGAAGAAGTGGGTGTTTGGTTCTCTGCAAGCTGATGTGGCCTGATATTTATCACACTAATCCCGCAACTGCACAGTATCCTGCAGAGATAAGGAAATGTCATCAGGATGAAGTCAACACGTCTCACTCAACATGGTGAGAAGAGAAATACAGAGAGATGCCTACTGCCCTCTGTATCAAGCCTCGCCTTAGGGACCAAGAGCAACAGCTGGTCTGCAGGGTGTAAGGGGTGAAAAGGTCAATGATGTAAGAAGGGGGAAGGCCTCTCAGTGATTTAAAAAAAAAAAAATCATCCAATTTTAAAATCAGCTCTAAACACCATGAGTCAATGAGCTCAAATATTTGAGTTCTTGTAAGATTCCTAGCTGCAGTGTTTTGCACAAATTGGCGGCGGTTGATTGATTTCAGGTGCAGTCCGACATATAATGAGTTACAGTAATCTAGATGGCTGGAGACAAAAGCATGAATGAGAGTTTATGCATCCCTGAATGAATAGAAGAATATAATCTTGGCAATACTCCTGATGTGAGCAATAGCTGATCCAGTGAGATTGCTAAAATATTTATAGAAGTTCAGATCTGAATCAACCGTTAATCCCAAGATTTGTGGCCTCATGGGTGCACCACAAATCCTGGGACATTAATGTCTGATAAACACGATTTGTGCACTTTGGGTTTAAACACCATCACTTGAGATTTGTCACTCTCACTCCAGAACCTTATGGCTGTAAGACAGCTTGTGAGCGAGGTAGCTGAGGATGAAATCTGATGGATTAATGGACAAATATAGAAGTGTGTATCGTCAGCATAAAAGTGAAAAGAAATATAGGAATATGTTATGCAAAAATGGTTTTAGATATGTGGCTGTCAGTGTAGCAGCAATGGCCTTGTAAATGTTGTATTCATATTATTTGTAGAGACCAAGATAGTTGTTGTTGTTTTTCTACACAAAGGTGAAATGGAAATGATTATTAGTGAGAACTTATAGGCCTCCTAGCCATAAAAAAAGACCACAAACAACTCTGAATCCAAGATATGCAAATACATTATGCATTAACATTACATCACACATCATCTCGGCTTAACTCCAATGAAACCAGTGTGTCTGCATATTCCCTCTCGTCCCTCAGAATAGAAATTTAAAAAACAAATGAACTCAAGAAATCTACATTGGTAATGGTGGCTACATGCACCTTTACTGATCTCATCATCTCTGTCTTTCTCTGCTTTACTTTCACAATTTACTTTATGCTACACAATAACATGTCTAAGGTGTAACTGTAGCTTAAAGCACATCTGTCCATGCAATAACTGCAGGCTAATTATGTAGCGACACATCAGTGATATCTGATATCTGTGATTCCACCTGCATCTGAATGCAGCATAGAAATTTTCACTTTATGTAAAAGTGAAAGTAAAATTTTGAGAATTATATTTTTTCAGCACAGTTATAGAGACACTACCAATTTAAAACACTTTACCCGTCATGGGCAGAAATACTCAGCTTGTGAAAACAGTTGTGTAATTTCTTTGGTGGCAACTGGAGAGCTCTGAGAAAATGACCCTAATGATGTCATCAGGGTTATCTAATCTTGCGGAGAGCCTGTGTTACAAACTGGTGGGGCATTTACCCGGCAAGGAGGGTCTAACAAAAGATGTTATCGAGTTTCATTGGGGGAACGGATCTGGTGATTTTGGAGCTTGATCCAAACTAGAGACTAAACATCAGGTTATCTCCTTTTTTTTTTTTGGCGGAAAGTCCAAGGACAACTGTAAGAGTGTATACGTTTTTGCACTGTGCACATTTTTTACATGTTGTGAGATGTTCTGAACCAAGACTGATAATTTGTGTGAGTGGTGACGTGCTGTTGACTGGGTATCTCACACTGGTGGTGAGAGGACAGGGTTGTGTAAGATAAACTATCAATGTCAAGGAATTAACTTAATCCAACCAGTGCACCTGGTCACATGGACCTCGGTTGGGTGCCCAACATCAACCGCCACTTGATTTGTTCAATACTTATTCACTGCTTTTTTTCCAATATGCAAAGCTACTTAACAGGTTCAAATTAACAAGAGAAAACTTTATGACTCCACTTAATGGAAATCTGGTCTTAAAGAGGAAGTAAGGCTGAGGATCTTCACATACGTATTTGAGGAATGGGCAGATGCAGCCAAATTCTTGTCCCCCCCTTCAAAGATCCATTACCAGAACAGTAGTCCCACTTAGTTTCGGTCAACTCAGCTTTGCTAAATGGTGCAAAGGAATGTTATGAGAAACTCTTGAAAACGTGTATACTAAAGGCCTTGTCACGCATTCATCAATCACATCAGTCCTGTGACGCACCACAGGGCATTTAAACACGCATCACACAGGGCTCTTGGCTTTAATCAGGCATTCAGAACGAAAAAGGACTCTCACTGACTCATGAATCCCCCACACAGCCCCTGGCACAGCAGACACATTTCTCCATAAACTCAACATGCAGCAGAAGTTATAATGTCATGAATAAGCCACTCAAATAAAAGAATGACTAATAAATACACAAGATATGTGGGGCTATTAAAGAAGATCCAAAAGATCCAGCTAATAGTCCTGAAAGCTGTAATTCTCCAGAGAATTCAGAACTTCTTTGATGCACAGTAATCTACAGCGCATTGGGGATCTTTCCATAAACCCCCCGTCCAGACACCAGGCTCTTTGACCCAAAAGTGTTTTACTCTTTCTTCACAAATATGCATGCTTCTTTGTATCCCATTTGCTTGCATTAGCAAGGCTTTGATTTATTAATGAGAACTCAAGTGGCTTTACTACACTATGTTGGAAGAAACTGGACTCCACGAGGAAGTTTTAGGTGTGAATGGATCAAGATAGTAAGAGTGCAGATTAGTAAACCAGATGTAGTTGGTCAGTATCGTATAATAAATATTAGCAAACACACTTTTTCAGATATATCCCACTAACAATTGTGACTTTAATTTAAGTCAATTATTCAACAAAATGTCAGATACTGATTCAACTTTCTTAAAATTAAGATACCCATTTGAATTCGCTGTGGAGCTAAGTTTTATGAGTGGGTCCTTGCTTGTTTGGTTTATGAGGAAACCCCATGGAGCATCTGTTTCATTGGGTTTCTGTGGACTGTGTTGGTGGGAGCATATTGTTCAGCTACGAGGGTGACAATGACAGTTGGAAGGAAGTCCAGTTGGAGTTATAAATTAATGCGTTCATCAGACAGCAAAACTGGTTTATAATATTCACAGACAGGAGCGACTATTTTATCTTTCGACATGTCATTCACAAAGTTAACAGCAGAAATATGGCGTCCACATTACAGTAATCTAGGAACTCTGCATTAGACTGGACGAATAAAACAACCCCTTCCGCTTGAGTTCTTAAACTGGGCATTTTTCACCATTTTTTTTCCAAGATAGAAGATTTTCGGTTATTTTTGCTTTTACTAAAGCTCGTGTAGACAGACACGAAATGTTGAGAGAGAGGGTATAGGGAAAATGACTAGGTCACATTGCAGTTATATGATGTGCACCTATCTGGTGTCTTTTAGACTGAAAATGAATGAATAGAGAAAAAAATGACTGTTTTATTGACACATATATTTTAACAGAGTGACTCCGTATGGAGCCTGTGTGGGGTTCAGGTGATGTGTGCAAAGACAAAAAGATGGACAGTGGCAGCTGCAGCACCCAAACTGCACATTCCCACGATGCCTGAGAGAAAACAAGGTCAACTTGTCACACTGACCCGCCAGACACTTTCCTTAGCACACACACACACACACACACTCATCCCCAGGGTGCTGGAGCCAAATGCAGGCAGTATCCACTCAACATGCCATCAGAATTAACGATTTCCAAAAGGCACGGGAGACGAAGGATACAAAGAATGTAAATACAGTGAGGATAAGAGTGGACCACACAGCAGGGGAGAAAGGGAGTGAGTCACATTGCTCTCTGATTTCTCCTGGTGATCTGACGCTATACAGTACTCCGTTTCTACAGACCACCTGTTGTGGAGATCAGCCTGGGCTAGATCTGGCTCGATTCTCAGCACGGCCAGACTCCAGTCCGTCTTTTAGGGGGGTTCTGCTAACTTACAACTGTCACAACAGTACGGTAATAAAGCTTTGGATGGGTCTCTTATAAGGTCACTTATAACAGAGGCGGTGGTGTTAGACTAAATTTCTGAGTCTGGAAATGTTTAGAGTCAAAATGCCATTGAGCAAGGCAGCTATTGCCCAGTTGGTCTAGCAGAGCAGCTTAGTGACCACCAGGAGATGATTTTAAGCTTGTGACTGTATTTAAAAGGGGTCAGTTCACCAAAATATCAGCTATCCACTGAGGTCTCTCTAAGGTTTCTGCCGCCAACCCAAATACAACGGAGGTGAACGCAATATCGTCTGTGTTCTCTCATGGCATTTCCAGAAAAGTAGTGGGATGGCGTCAGGATCAATTTCCTGTCTCATAGAAATTGTGTTTTTATACAACAAAGCTGCCACAGCAAATACGTTTTGAGGGAAACATGCTGACTGAATTACATCTTCTATGAATGAGGAAATGTTAATTGTACCTGGGCAAGTCTTGCATTTGTCACCACAATGTAATTATGAATTTTGGGGTTGTATGTTTAAATGACAAACATGAAGCCAGTCAGCAAAGCCGAGCATAAAGCCTGGAAACAGGATTGAACAGCTGGCCTGGCTCTGTCCAAAGATAACAAAACTCACCAATCAGCACCTCTAAAGCTCTCTAATTAACACGTTATGTCTCATTTAATCCATACAAAAACATGTTGAACCTCTAATTTGTGGTTTTACAGAAGTAAAAACTATGTGTAAATTGACATTTTCAACAACTGGTGACAATGCAAGGGAGTGAGATTCAACATATTCGGGTTTTGATTAGTGTATTTGCTCAATCTGTAGCACCGTTTTTTTTCTGTTCTTTTGCAACTATTGCTCTGTTGAAGCAAAAAGATCATTATTGATCACACCTGTGTTAGGCAATATACTGTGTGTGCAGTATTCTGGGCATTTTGTGCCATAGCTGAACATTTGTGCTTTTCAGTAAACACCTAAAGATAGAGAAGATTCCTGGTAGTGTGCTGGACAAACATCAAAATCATTTCTGAGGCCACAGCTGTGAAGATCCAACAGGACGCCTTCAGCTGTGAGGACTAGCGCAGGTTCACTGACCTGAATCTAATCCCTCTTTAGGAAGCGGCTTTGGTCTTCACTCAGCAGTTATACTCCAAAGAGAGTTCACTCTGTTCCCCAGCCTTTGATAACTACTTGGCAACAAGACAAGACCTTCTCCCCTTTACTCAAAGTATCCACACTCAGCTATTTTGCCCCCCACACACACTCACATATAAAATGTGCACTGAATATGACTTCTGACTTCATGTGGGACGTGGTCATCTTCCCATGTCCTAATCCACGACTCCCATAATTTAAAAAAACATTGTAAAATTACTCTCACAATCTCACAACTCTGTACCTACTTGTATTTCTGTCTATGTGTGTGTGTGTGTGTGTGTGTGTGTGTGTGTTTGAGTAAATCTCAGTGGGCCATTTCCTCATGCCTGCTCCCATAGTAGTACAAACGCCCCCTCCATCCTCTTTCCCACGTTCCAAACGACAAAATGGTCTCCATATCAGCCACTCTGTGAGCAGGCAGAAGTAAAATAACACACGCTGCTTAAAAGTATGGGAAAGGCCAACAGGCAAAGTATTTTTTTTTCATGATGCTGATGGTGACGATATAGAAACAGAGAGAGAGCGAGGTCCCATGACATGGCTTCACAAGTATGAGATGTGCGTTGCTTGCTGCTGGCATATTATGGCTAAAGATAGATTGCAGATACACACACACAAACACACTGGTACTCAGCAGCAGCAGCTCTCTCCTTTTTTGGTGGATGCTGCAAGCGGCAATAATGAATCGCTAAATCGTTGACTGCTCTTTCAAGACATCCATTTGCTACCTGTGTGTCCATGAACAGGTGCGAAGTTTGTAAAAGCACCATTATTAAAGCTGCAGCATTACCAAGACTAAGATGGCTAAAGGGAACGCATGCCGGCTTCATGGTTTAGTTGATGCCACCAGTGTGTGGAGTTACATGATACACAAGTATCGCTATCAGTATGGGCTACCCATAAGTGTTTGTCAAATGCAATCTGGCATTTTATAATAAAAACGCTGACAAAAATCAAACGCATTCCTATGTACTGCGTATGACATATGTAATAAGTTATGTCAGGAATCTATTAAACGAACACTTTAACGTCATGGAAACGGTTACTTCCTGGGAAACAGTGCATCGTCAGGGGTGACCTGCCATTAATGCCATATGGGACTGATGGTGGAGATGGGAAAGATTCCGGCTTTCAGAAAAAGTCAAAAGTTATGAGCGAGATGTTCACATGAATGTTTATTTAGGTCAGAATGTCCTAATTACAGAATGTCCTATGCGTCTACAAATCATGACAGATTTTTCAACAATCCCTCATTTCTGCCCATCATAGGAAGCCAAACTGTTTTTTGTTGTCGTTTTGTTGGTTTAGATCACTCACAGTAAAAAAAATGGACAGCGTATGTACGTCATCACCTATTTTGAGGCTCAATCTGTGGCTCTGGCCATCGCAATGTTGGTAGTCCTGCCTCTTTGTTTGCCTCTTCCACCTGGGTAACCTAAAATTCGGCAAAGACGTGGATCCTCTGTGGACCTGAGGGAGACTGAATGAAGTCTAGTTGGTCAAACAAGCCATCTGTGATGGCACCCATCTGTCAGTCAAAGAAGCCATGGTGTTTATTATGCATAACTTTAAGCTTTAATATAATTTGAAGTTTAAAAATTAACACTCAGTACAGTTGTCATGAACAGGGAAATTAGCTGTAGAGACCAAAACAGTTTTTTTGTACCAGGCTGTAAACATGTTTATTTCTGCTGTAAAGTTGGACATTTAACATGGGGACTTATGGAGACGGACTTGATCTGTAGCCAGCCTCAAGTGGACGTTTGAGGAACAGCATTTTTGGCACTTCCACATCAGGTTCACTTCACAGCCACGGGGTTTGCCGCTTGGTTTAGACTTGAAAATATTCTACAGTAAGAAAGAATTAAGGCTTTATGAAACTGGTGCATCAGCTTCATGGAATATTGTAACTTTCTGCATATTTATAGGTCACCTAATGCTGCACTTATAATTACAAAATCCCCTAAAACTATCCCACAATTTTGGATACGTAACGCCTCTATGCATCACTCTCACTAACTGATATCCCATTTGGTTTATACTTGAATGAATGAATAAATAAATGATCTCACAATTTGTTATGTTCAGCCACAACCTCCTGTTTTAATCGGTAATACATCACATGCATAATGGAGCTAAAGATACCCTTTAAGGCTGCTTTAGACACTGTCTGCTGTGAAGTTTAAATCCATCGTACAGTAGGAGAGGATTCATGGATAAAAAGTAAAATGGTAATTTGTGCAAACTGCCTAAAGAAATGTAACCTTAGTCATGCTAACGTCATCTAAATTTTTTGCAAAATACAGTATCAGTATTGCTGTGAACTCATCTCTTTCTCACATGCTCTGCCCATTTATCACAGGACAAATAAAAAGATCAATTTAAAATATCTCACATGCTTTGATCTGAGGTTCCCGGCTGCAGCATGATGAAGCAACAGAGCCATGAAAACAATGACCCCTTTTGACTGCATCAGCTGTTTCTACTTGGAGAAGGCGGATTAAAATGAAATGAATGAAACTGAATCAAATCATATCAGGCCACTTTCAAGTGAATGCCTGGCCTAGAGAGAAAAAACAACTTTAATCGCAGTGTTATCAGAAAAGGAAAGAACTCAAACACAAAATTATTAATGTGAAAGATAAAACTGATGTCGTCGAACTAAAGCTTAAAGATATAAACACTATGAATTTAGATCTTAATAACCCCATAGACCAACCCTAATGCCAGACTGAAGAGCAAACCATAAAAGTTAACTACCAACAGTGATCCACTGTAACTAAACACTGTGAAGCCACAGCGAACACATCAGTCTGCTCTGTGGAGTCAGCGGCACAGTGTCGTGGCTGAGGGCTGACAGGTTGCATTAGGTTAAAAGGATCCTAATGTGCATTAGATCAGCACAGAGCATTATTTCAGGAAAACAACATCCATTATTAAGCAGGGTGTTGAACTAGCAGAGAATAGACAGAGATCCTGACAGGCCTCTAGTCTCCACTTGTGCCAGTGAAGGTCCCAGAGGACAACTTCAGATCCAAGGATCAGCAACTCAAGCTTTGTACTTCTACAGCTCCAATCTCTACTAGTCACTACAGTGGCACTGAGAGTTTAACACACTGATGCTGGAGAAAATACATGCAAACAGATAACAGACAAACAAAGGAAACATCAGCATATCTTCTTACTTTGAGTCATGGCATCCTACTGTACAGAAACAACCAGACAGAAAGTTAGAAACGTTCTGGTTATCTCATAAGAGGGTTTTTTGTGGTTTTGCCAGTGCTCTTCTCACTAGTTTAGGCGAGACTCAGTTGGACAGAGATGAGTCACTTACCTCTAAACTAATCAGGATTTAGCAACATTTGAATTAAATTCTAATGACCGCTGTGGGTTTTTTGTGATGTTGCCAGACACTGTCAATCAAATCACATCCGCACAACCATGATGAAGCAGATTATCTGATTTTTTAACTGTTCAGCTCTCAATATAATACCTGAGCATGTGAGCCTGTATCATCTAAGTGAGCTTACGCCATGATTTAGCATGATACAAGCTATGTTAGTGTATATAATGCTAAGCAAATAGCCTCATTATAAACCATGGCAACAACTTGTGTGTTTACGGACATGTTCATCAGTTTTTAAAGTGGCCTGGAAGCTTCGTTTTGGAACTCTTGAGTTGTGTTTTTATTAAGTCTGAAGCTTGAACTGTTCATATTCTTGTTGATCCTTGGATCCACCTTAGACATACCCTAAATAAAGTCCACAGTCAAGGCCAGATTCATGCTTTAGATCCATCAGCACACCACAGCATAAACAATCCTGGCTGGACCTCTTTCTTAGCCATATTTCTTTGGTGACATCCCACAAAAGAAGGCACAGGAGGTCAGATTAGACAACAGTTCAGCAGCTAGCCCTTTGCAGTAATTAACCACGGTTCTTGGTAAACAAGCAGCACTGGAGTCTCTCCATAGAGCAAAAGAGACCAGAGGGCAAAAGGAGAGGCCCCTTGGTTGAGCAGAGAGTGATTTTCTCACATTGGCAATACGTGACGGCGGGACAGAGAGGGCTCTGTGTGTGTTTGCCCTTACAGCAGACACAAGAGGTGAAGAGGCACATACGTCACGTGATAAAGAGACATCTCCACCAGATATAAAGGCACAGCAGCCAGTGATGGTGTTGCTGTCTATGGGTGATAAGTCTGCATTCATCTGCTGCCACGAGACTTCTACATTATATAATAACTATTTTAATATTATGCGACATCAGTTCAAATGTTGATGTAGTGTTTTGAATACTAAAGTAATCTGAGAAAGTCTGAAGTTGCCCTCTGCTCTGGTTTCAAATCAACCTTCAGTTTCACATCACAAATCTAAAGCACATGCCTGTTTTTTCTCCTCAACGCTATCCCATGAATGCACTCGACTGTATATCATGCTGGATGAAATCAATCACACAGCGAGGTTTTCCACATGCACTGCAACACAGTTTTGTAGGTGTGCCTCATACCCAAGTCTGGAAACCACATCTCCCATATGTATAGTATATCTTTGTCGCACCAATCTTGTTACAGTCTTATAAGATAGTGTTCCCTCAGGTACTGGCTTTGTTTTATCATCTTGTATTCTGCTGAATTAACGTCTCAATTGATGCTTTCCAGGTTCACAGATTTGCTGGTTTGATGTTCTGCAGCTCTGCAGGTACTCATGTTAAAAGCTTCTATATATAGACAGAGAGAGAGAAAATATAGAAAATAATATATATCTGATAGTGGATAAAGGCAAAGCTCTGTCTGAGACCTTGTCACATTTTTCTATCAAAACGTAAAAGGCCAAAAACACATTAGACTGATCCAAATGTGGCATACACTTAAATTGTTATACAGTAAAAGCTACTGGAGATTATAGATATTCTTAATGTCTAAGGCAAAAAAAACATCCGGTACATTATTATTATTACAATTAAAGCAACTGTTTTCAGAATGGTGCATCCGCAACTTAAACTATTTCCTTCTCAGGTTGCGGGTTATTCACAGTGGACCAGTAACTTAAGACAGAAATATGAGTCACAAGCTCTCCAATGGTCAAAACTGGAATGTAAATACATGTAGCTGTTAATAACAAAACAAGCTCCTTGTAATAACTGTGTGTTTAAATGCTACGCCTCATGCAACAGACAGACTGGCAATTGTTGTTTTTTTTGTTTTTTTTGTTTACATGGACATAAATTACATAAATTAGCAAAATGGGAGTTTTGCAAAGTCAGTAAAGTTCGAGTTTTTGCCCGGATGTGTTTTGTCGCAGTGACATGGCACATATTTCATCCCTTATCTTGTCTGACAGTGTGAATGGTGTTGATTTCAACATTTTGGTGAAACTCCACGCCCTTGAAACGCCTAAGAATGATCACTATTTCTTGACGCCAAACCACCGTGTAGAAACCATCATTTTGACATCGGAGTCAGTGTGACTGACAAGACTGAACAGCTGGTTCAAACTAGGGGCCACTAAACATCCTTTGAACCAGAATGAGGAAATAAAGTAACTGGAAGGTTAGTTAAAAAATGCCAGATCTCAAATGTTTGTTGTAATATTAAAACAGCGAGTTGTAACTGAACATAGATTCATGCACTGCAGAAATTCACTTGTAACATTGTGATTTGATATGCATACTGAAAAAAATGTCATGTATATGGTTTATATTCTTGGTTGCTATGTTAAACAGACAAATAGCATCTTTTTTTATAAGCGTAGCCTTTAGCAGCCATTCAGACCCACATTTCTAGGTTGCCAGGTTGGCTTCATTTTGCCTGTTTAATTGTGTTGTAAGTAAAATCTTAAGTTTAGTTGAATGCTTTATGATTCTAACAGCCCAGTATCCCTAGAGTTAGTTTAAAACCATATTATTGTACAATTCTGCACCCCAGGATTTACATCTAATGTTAGTCCAGATGCAGAAAGTAGTGTTGTTTAATATACCAAGGCTGAATGTAAGAATGTGGAGGTCGCAGTGGTGGATAGGTGTGTGGTGTTTCTGAATTTAACAGCAACCACAACTTTAACTGGAGCCAAAATGTCTCCATAACCACTAACCAAGCGTTTTAGTTGCCTAACCCCAACAGTACACTGTTTATTCACCATAACCACAATTTTTCTCTTAGCACAGATATTGCAGAAAGCCAGACATTCAAAAAAAACTCTGGCGATGGGTGAAAAATAAAAACTATTGAAGGGATCTGGGGGGTTTGCAGGGTTGGACAATGAGAGGTCTTTGGCTGGCATGAATATTACTTTGGATAAAATTGTATTTTATTGAAACACATAATAACAAGCTACACCACAGAACAGTCACTGTCCCTTTTCTGTGATCAGAAGTGCAATTATGTCTTCTTCACATCTGTTCCTGGAGAAACAGCTGATCTGTCCACTTTTAGCATCTTTGAAAAAACCTCTTGGGCCCAATACAAGCCACAGTTATTACTTTTATCAAAGTGAGCCAGAAAAACGTACCAAAAATCCAAACAGAATACTTGTGGTGAACAGAAACACAAATGTGGAAGCACATTTTTCTACGGTCTGTGAAAAGGACTTCGATTTCAAGGATTATTCACTCAGCCTTCAGCCTAAGACTAACACGCTGGTTCTCCTCAGTGACCTCCTAAGTAATGTTGATGTTTTTAGGTAATGAGTTTTCTCAAATTGTATAAATAAAAAAAACTACTGGAGGTTGAAAGTTTATTTAAGGGCTGATACAACAGCAGTGCAGTTTGGCTTAGTATGTTGTTTCAACCGTGACCCAGGTTTAACTTAGTAAGTCTCCCACAGAGTAGAGTTACATTTATTACAGTAACCTCACCCCACGCAATTGTGCAGAAGTCTATGGCAGGTAATCTGGAAGGTAAAGATTCATATTTACAAACAGGACAAGTTTGATGATGACAATATACATTTAAGGTAGCTCCATCTATGTCTGTGTGGCATCACGCAGTGTTGAACCGCTAGAGCAGTTTGAGGTTTAGTGCCCGACGGTTTGATAGGGACAACAGATCCGCTTTCTTCCACTTCCCAGCTTCATAAAACCCGCTCTCCATGACTTTTTTATGATTTTCAAATGGAGGGATCACATAAGTAGCCTGTAATACTTACAGACCCTGCTTTCCTACGGAGTGTACAAAAGTTCTTCAACTGAGCAATGGTGAGGCAAAAAAGCCCTACACCCTGTTTGAATTTCAATTATTTTGACTCAAGTGTCTTTGAAAGCACCTCATTGAGCTCTTAACCTCCTTCACGACTATAAAAAAAGGTCTGAGGTCACATAAAAAAATTAACGAGGTAGGTCATTTTGAGGGGATTTTACAATTTTCCCAAACACGAGAGGCTTTTAATATGATTTATGTTCCAGTTCACACATTGGTTTTAATGGTGAGCTTGTCCTCTTCTGGCTCAATTTAAGGGATCAGGTAGCAGCTCCTGTCAGAGCCAAATATCTTCCCCTGGGCTGGGACTGAGTTAATGTTTTTCCAACTGTTTTCACAAAATCCTACACATGACATCCCAGTTTCTAACTCCTTTTTAAGTAAAATGAATATTTGTAGATGTATAAATCAGCTGTGACTGTGGCTACAGCCATATGTAAACAGGACACAGATAAGATATCCGATGACATCCCATTTATTTATTATTAATGAAATTAGTGGGTCTTTATATATACTCATAGTGTGGCCATGGAGGAATACTTGTCTTTAAATAGGCAGAGATTGCACATTAGCAGCCTCATCACAAATCACAGTTATTACTCTAAAACCACTCCTTTAAGCAGATAACAGTCAAGTATGTAATATCCCAAAATATGAACTAACAGTACACCAAACAACAAAGTTTGGGTGTGAAAGCCTTCCCCTTTGTGTAGTCTGGAAGATTAGCTGTCACAAATTGTCTTTTTTGTGTCATGTGAAGACTATTATCATTATCACCATGATCATTTGCCCCCAAAACTGCCCACATGTAGGGAACTACAAGAAATACAAACAATAGGATTTGCAATATTTAACAATACCAGTGGCGGTACTAGACTTTTATACAAAGGGTGGCCAAAGGGTGGGCAAGGGGGTCCATATACTAGGCCTAATGAAGGAAAACATTTTTATGATATATATATTTTATAATATTTTCATAACCCAGATGTGTGCATGCGTGCGTGCATGTGTGCATACCTCTCACCTGTCTCTCTCTCTCTCACACACATACACATACACACACAATTCCAATAATACTAATTAATGTTAAGTTAATTAATACTTGAACACCGGTGATTTAACCAATTCAATAAAACAACAAATAATCTTCCCTCACAACCACTGACAGTATAATGACTCGTTCTGTAGCCGGCCTCAAGAGGACTTTTGAGGAACTGCAGTTTTTGTTTTGGCACTTTTGCACAACCACGGAGGTTGTCGCTTTGTTGTAGGCTACTGGATTTCGGTCTGCAGCTGGGATTGTTGGTTTACAACCTCAATAATTAAACACTTTGAAATTGCACACATGTAATGTTTAAATAAAAGTGAATTCAGACAGTCTGGCTGTAGAGTTTGTCAGTGTCACCAGCAGCGAAACAGTAAGCCTGCTTTAACAAAAATAACACATGATGACAACAGGTCATTAAGTAGTGGCAGTGAGCTGACCTAAGTGGTCACATGTTGTGTACGTGTGTGTGTGTGTGTGTGTGTGTGTGTGTGTGTGTGTGTGTGTGTGTGTGTGTGTGTGCATTTATACACGTCTTTGGGAGTGTGTTGGCAGGACTAAGAGAGCACCAGGTGTATGCAGCTGTCCGTCTGATCAGGGAACTTCAAAGGGCTGTTGGCGCAGCAGTAAGTGGTAACAGCCAGCGGAGAACTGGCTCTTTAGATGCTGTGTTAGCTAAAGGTGATCTCTAAACTGCCTGATATGAATGGATTTGCCCTGCAGCCACATATAGAGCAATACATCAGAGTACACTAAAGCTGTCCAATGTGTGTTGATCCCTCCAATATGACTTGCAGATGAAATGCCTCATTGCACATCTGCAGACGAGGCTGATATGTTTTGAGGCTCCCTGTGGGGCATCACCGATGGCGTGTTTCACATAAAACCTAACTATCTAGAAAAGTGTAGCAGGAAGCATTAAAACTGAAAGAACAATCTGTATTTTCTGAAAGCAGTTACTTTCAATGCAGATGTTTCAATGCACATTTCAAGCCAGCACAAATACAGCAAAAATGATTTTTATGTGGGGAAAAGTGTCATTGTTCCGATAAGCAAAAACTGAACAAAGAGGAATATAAGCTCCTTCCTTCCTTCCTTTTACACAGTAAACAAGTGTCAAACCACAGGCTTTGGCGACCCAAAGTGTTGATATTAAGATATCATTCAACACGCCTTGGCTGCAGATTGTTTCTTTGCTTCAGCTACATTATACAAACAATCATTTGCTGCTACTCAGTGGAGGCACACAAAATGGCCCCGATGACAACAGCACAAAGTCCTGGGAGCTTTCTCCACCAACAACAGCCCCACAGCCTCTCCATCACTGGTTTGCTATATTGACCCAGGTAATGGTGATAATGGATCTTATCCACATCAATGAGAAGATCAAACAGTAAAAGGAAACCTTTTGCTTCTACAATTTAGGCTCCCAAGTGCAAAGCTTCAACCCATTATATGGTTCAGCGGGGAAACACTAGATCAAAATAATGTTTCCATAAAAAAAACAAAAAAAACACCTGATAACAAATGCACTTCACTTCTGCTTTCATGGTCTAACACTCGGAAATCCATTGACTAATTAATGCTCACATTTCATACATTTAAAACCTTCACAACAATGCAAAGGTATTGATGATTTATTCAAGTCCAAGAACTCTTACCGGACAATGACTGGAAATCAGGATATGAGACAGAAAGTGGAACAGAGATGAAAAGTTGCCCTACAACAGATAACCAGGTTGCATGAGGAAAGCGGGGTCAAATAAGGCAGATACACCACAAACATTTAATCATGTACCCCTATAAACAGTGCGTTCTGTATGGCTCTTACACACAAACTCATTTATGACATGGTGACAGGCTGTTGGAGTTCACACAAGAAGTCTGTCTGAAGCTGATTTCAGATCAGTTTAATTCTACATGGTTTGTAATGTTGTGTTTACACTTGATTTTGTGAAATTGTGTTTATAAAAAGGGTTTGTATTCATTCAATCATTTTCAAATATCTTGACGAACAATAAACTTTTTTTCTGATTCTAAGCTGAGGGCTACACGTTGACACCAATATAAGGTTACAGCACTACTACAGAGTTACAGTAATAATCTCAAAGTAATCTTTTAAAGCCGGTCTGTGTACATTTTGCGGAACAGCAACAGCTGTCGCCACAAGTGGTAATTACTGTATGGATTACTGGATAATGGCATGCTAAATTTCCCTAGATTCTTTTAAGACAGTCACTTGATGTCATCATTGGCCAACGTGACTGAGAGCAAGTCAAATCAGCCCATGAGGTATCCATCCATCCATCCATTTTCCATAACTACTTATCCTTATCTCACAGGGGGCTGAAAGCCAATCCCAGTTGGCACCATGAGATATAAAACCACTGAAATGTTTCTGTGACATGCTAAAACATAGTGTAATGCCACAACCCCATCCAGCATGTCTCTGTCACTGTTTTAGTCCGTTCACCACACAACTCCAAACCCACCAGTTTTGTCTGTCAGACCTTGTTAACTTGCTCAGATTTGTTTGTTTTTTTCTTCCTTGGTTTGTGTGCTTCTAAATATGTAAATATGCTACACAGTTACATTGTTATAATTGGAAGTTTGCACAGGGTGTTTTATTTTGAAAATCGACTGGATTCTCTATGCCATTTCTGTGTCTGCCTTCAAGCAAACTCGAGCTGCTCTCATCGTGTCTGCGTCGGATTGAATTTAGCTGTAACAGAATTGAAGATCGGTGCAATTGCTTAGAAACTGTCATTTCCAGTAAAGTTAGTTACAGTAAAATATGCTGTAACTCTTTAAATGCTATAACAAAAACAACAATTCCCACCAACAGCAAATCCACTTCTAAAAATTAAATTAACTTTGTACGTCCAGCAGTCCTTTAAAACAAAGAGACAGACATTAATGCACTTACAAACTCAAATCCTCTGCGCCATGTTTAAGAACAATCGTAAAGATCCAGTATATACATAGGATTTCCTGTTGTGTTCTGGTCTATTGTCTTTGGCCTTTCTATTAAATTCACGGACACAGAAGTCTCTGTGGCACAAGAGTGATATTCCCTAGCCTTTGTATGGTTTCCTTTCCAGGTTTCACGGGGGGATCTGGGTTATGTTTCACTAATCCTAACAGCCGTAAATTCACCAAAACAATTTCAGATTGATGTTGCACTGTCATGGCCCAGATCAAGAACAGTAGTGGACTGCTCCTTTTCTGTGTGGTGTCCTCAGGAGTCTGTTGCATGGGAACACATAAACAGAGTCCCTGAACAGCTTCAAGGCTTTATTTCAGGATAGAGATAAGACACCATGTGCCTGTGACGAACTTTCTCCAGACAAGAACCTAATTTGGGGGCATTGTGATTATTTCAGTTGGTTACTAAGACGCATTGAATTTAACGTGATTAAAAACTTAAAATTAACTTTAAATTGAAAAGGCATCAATAAAAAAACAAAAACAAATGTTCATACATAGGGTGGCACAGGGGCACAGCAAGAGGTTTCAGCTCGGATAGACTCCAATCTCCCGCAACCCTGATGAGGATAAGTGGTCCTCCAAACTTCATAAGTTCCTAACAATGTCCAACCTGCTCCCAAACAGCTGCTCATATGCATGAAAATGCCACAGTCACAGACCTCGCTGTGGATATGTGCCCGGAAGAGAGGTCTGAATTTAGGGACTTCCATTTCAAATCCGCTCCGCTCTGCTGATCGTCTGCCAGATTACTGCGCCTCAATTTTATATGCTGCGGTCCGAGACACAACAAGGCCGTTTATTGTATCCAGCTCACTTCTTCTGAGGAGAAGCAGTTGTTTTGAGCAGATGAAACCGAAGCTCAGCGCCTCAGCAGCAGCCCAAAGTGATGACCTTTAAATGAGCGAGGTTGAATGTGGCCGCTCTTTGGCCCGGCTTCATTAGCAGATGTCACAGGAAGTGAATAGTATCCTTATGGAGGGTCACCACTACAGCCTGACAGCATGTCCGTCTTTCCTCTGATGTCATCAGGGGCTGGAGACGGAGATCTGGCACGGACACAATCACACCCATTCGTGCTCCATGTACACATATTCAAACAGAGCGTCTTTGCAAATCCAGCAGGCCTGAGGGGGTGTTAACCAACATCATCAATTCTTTGAGATAATATCCGTTAAAGATTTTAAGGGGGTGAAAAACTGACCACAAACTCACTGCGAAAACTTTATTTCCCAACAGTGAACTAACAATCTGGTGTGACGTGTGCCTACAACCAATTTAAAATGAAACAGTTTGGTCAATTACTCAATTAGTTGTTAATCTGCAGCACTTTAAATCGTTGTTAAAGTAATTTTCGAGCAAAATAAACGGTTATTTGCAGCCCTGAATTGATTTGATTTGTCTTGTTTTGCTGACAGGTGGAAAATCAACACATCAATATCTTTATTGTACACAGTGGAAACAGCTCTTCATGCTCTAATCTGCACTTGAGTGATAAACATGTAATCTGATGAACGGCAGAGTAGATATAGATTGGAGGTAAATACACACACCCAGATGTGAAAAAAGTAGAGGAAGTGGACTTGGTCAGGCTGAAGTTAAAACAGGAGATCAGCACAATGCAGGGGCGAGGGAGGGAAAGGTTCACGTGGTCGAGAACAAACAGGGATAAGGAAAGGTAAAGGCGTGGAATGGCAAGAGAGGAGGGAAGTCAAGCTCACGAAGAGGAAGGGTTGGAGGGGGAGCACACGCTGACCTGTCTTGCTTAAACAAACAAGGGAAGGCACACCTACACAAAATGAAAAGTCCTTTTAAGTGAAGCTGCTCTGTGAGAGAGAGAGAGAGATGAGATGGCGTGCCCTTCTCACCCGCAGAACACCACATATAAATCTACACTTAGTCTAAAAATAAACTTTGATCACACATCCCACCAGTTGCCATCCGCCTTGTTTTATTATAGTCTCACGCAGCTGATTGAATGGAGTCTGACTTGACAACAAACAGGACGTTGAACTGCACAGGTGAACATTTTTCCACGCTCTCAAACACGTGTAGCGAAGCTGGATCTCACTCTGTGAATGCACCATGTGTGAAACACAGTGGAGCGTCTACATCGAAACAGACAAGAGCTGACAGAAAACAGACGGAGAGCTCCATGACGACAACCGGACCTCTGTGGATGCCAGTGGCTAAAAATACATGCCGCAAACTATTCAAACTAACTTTATATGCGAGGGTAGTGAAAGGAAGACGTGTCATGGTAATCATTTCAATTTATTTATTTATTTTTTCAGCAAAGCAGCAACCTGTTTGCCACAAATCTTTAACTCTCTGAAGAGTTTCCTCTATTTTCATTCATCACCCCGCTTGCAAACAACACACCCAGTCAGCTGCAACCTTTAAGCTCCTGTGTGGTGCTTTTTGATTCAAAGAGTGACCTCCTTCTACCATCTGCTTTTTTTGTGTGAGGAATTTCAAAAGTGAGTGGACTAGAGATATCTGTTGTTTGGCACCTACAGACAGGTTTTAACAACAATGGGCAGCAGGGACTAGATGGTTTACAACTCAAGGTAGATTTTTTTTTTTTTTTTACTGAAAAGTAATGTAAGCAAGAGAGGACTGTGCAGTTTCACATCTTTACAGTGTGTACACAGGCGCTGCTTCAGATAGGGAGGTAAAGTTTCTATACAGGCAACAGTTTAACTCTTAAGTTTCCAAAAGTCTCTTGAATGTGTCCTGCACCTCACATAAATGATGAGAAGTTTGATTTCCATGATGTTGCAAGATAAAATAATAACTGCAATTCACACACAATGCAGATAAAAAAAAAATATATTGAAACATCTCCAAACCGTCGTATCCAGCAGTACCAAAATGTTTCTCGGGCGCACTCACCTCCCCAGGTGTGACAGAGGATCAGAAGTCCGACGAGCAGAGAGGCAGCGTCCCGTACAGCCATGGTTGTTTGTTTGTTTGGTGCGTAATGCAGCTGTCCGTGCTTGGGGTGTGTGTGCAGGGAGTCTGACAGGGACTGGTCCTCCTGGAAAACTGTATGAGACAGAGAGGAGCGGCGGTGCAGCGCGGGGAGGCAAATGATGCAGGAGGGGCAGAGGCAGGAGGTCCTGACACTGTAAAAAATGTCAGTCAGGACGAGTCGCTCAGGCGCATTGTTAATAATGCGACATGTTTTCTAGACAAACGGTTTACTTAAAATAACTCTGTCCCAGCTCTTTTGTGGATTATTTATTTTTATGAATAGATTAAGAGAACTCCAACTTTAGAGATCAAACGCATTGATGAGGAGGATATTTTTTGCAGTGTGCAGAAAAAAGGAGGAACTTGAGTGAGAGGGCGGAGGTCTTTACCGACCACAGTGTGAAGTTATAATTTACAGCTCCTCTGTTGTTTCAGAGACTCTCAACATGATACATTTCCCCACAAAGACTGCAGATGCTGTTGTTTTCTCAACAGGAAACCATGAGGGTGAAAACGTTCAACATGACTCAGAGTGACAGTTCATTTGATGTGCAAGGGTGTGGCCCCTCTTTTGCATAACTTCAGAAATTAGCATACAAGACAAGTGTGACTTGTTTTAAAACTTTATTTATAAAGCACATCTTAAAACCCAAATGACAAGGTGCTGCAATGAAGCATTAAAGAGATAAAAACAAGAAATAACAATAAAAAAAATTATAAAACAGTGATGCTAGTTAAAATAAATAAAAAAGAATGAAAAACAATTAAAAAACAGTAAGCAATAAAAGCACGGTACAGGACAAAGTGCTTATGAAACAGCTTGACTTCTTAGCAGCTTCTTAAAGCAGCATTTCTTTTATACTTTGAGAAGGAAGTCTCAGAGGGTGGGAGCCACAACTGCAAACACAGAAAATGGACCTCAGTGGTCTCACCGAGGTCAAGGGACACACTAATTCTGAAATACAAAGCAGGGCCAGTCCGTGTACACTACAATATTACATTCAACTGGTAACAATTAGCCAGCTCAGGAATAAAAACATCTTGAAAAGATAATACATTTTTGACTTTTGCTACATGGAGTTCATGATATGTGGCGGAGCTGAGCCTTGTGGATGAGGAGTAAACTTGACTTTACATGCTCCACCCTGAACTGATGCAGCTGCAGAGCATCATGCAAAGGTGAAACATCTAAACTCTCTACAGACTGCTTCAGATATGTTTAGTGTGTGTCAATACAGGATTTCCCAGACAGAGTCCATACAGTATTTAAGAAAATATGACATCTGAATATATAAGTTCTGTTATTATAGTTTTCATCACATGATCCAAAAAATGTTTTTGTGAGCCGTGGGGTCCTACAAGAACACTTTTTTATTTGTTTTGGAAAAGTTAGAACAGCTTGTATTATTTCACATGAGAGATCTGTATCTGTGTTTTTGTTTTCACATTACTGTGGCTACTGGTTTGAAGTGGCAGAGAGTGATATCATATATTCCCATGCACTAATCAGAAACAGCTTTGTTGTTGCTGCTAAGGATGTTTTTATGAACATTGCTTGTTTAGTCATATATACCGGAATGTAATCTTATAACACAACATATCAGCACTATACAGCTGAATTGTGTTCTCCATCAATCAAACTGTTATGAAGATAATCTTTATCTACATCCAGCTCCTTCTAAAGACTGTAAATATGACTCCCTCTCCATGCTGGATGCCAATCTTAATATGGACATAATAAGGGAGTTGAATAAGACTGACTCCCTAAACGAACCATGTAAAACAGAGTGCCTGCCAGAGAACATCATATCATTTACATGATGCTCCTACACTCGCCTGACTTCAGTCTCTGATAAGTAAAGCAGTTTAACTGTATACATGATAGTGACTGTCAGGGTTTGGATAACTGCAGCATTTGCCAAAGTGTAAGAAAACACCCACATGTGCAACGAAAAGAAATTCTCCAGAGGGCTGCAAGAAAATGACACCAAATGCTATGCCACTGACACTGTGGTCAGATACCAGGCTGCTGTGCCTCTTGCCTCCTGTGCTTGATCCAAGTCAGCATAATTTAAATATTTAGTCTGCCCAGACTGGAAAGTAGCACAGTACATAAACACAGGAGCTTCAGCCTCTCAGTAAATAAATTCAACCTTGGAAAGTTAAAGATATATTTCTAGATTTTTAAAGGTACTCAATAAATATTCGGTATTTAATATAAGAGAATACCAAAATCTCATAACAATATATAGACCATTTTTTAACATAAATATGTAAAAAAAAAAAAAAAAAGTTTTGGTTTCTGAATTAGCTCACACATGCCTTTGACATATCTGCAATGTCAGTGTATTGTTTGGGCTCTAATGATTTGGAATATTGTCTGAGTAATAAAATCAAAGGTACCTTTACAAAGTATCAGCTCAGATATCATGTAATATTTTAAAACCTGTACCAAACCATGGGTCCAACATAACTAGACATGATTAAAATAGACACAAAAACCAAAGTTGTCTTTCAGTCTTTGACGCTTTTGAAATGGCCATGAACTGTGCTGGTCAAACATATTTCTTTGAGAGTCGTTCTATTGTCTGGAGCTGCAGGAGTAAAAATACTCACCTGAACACCCGAGGGACCGATGTGTGTTACAAACAATACAACCCTTTCCAAAATTTTGCACAGACAGTGATAAAACCTCAAACTGTCTGTACAATTGCAATAATCATTTAAAGTCAGTTTTATTTGATCCCGTGTGAACTATCACAGTCTGTCCAGTTGGAAGCAGATCAGTGAATGGTGGGATGTGTCATGTACACTGATCTCTGTAACCTTCGCTGCTGGGAAACACTGATGTGTCTGCCATCTGTGCCTGCCAAGTCAATCGCCTGTGAGTGCGAGTGAGGGCCACATAGGAAAGAGCAGGCAATGATACCAAACTCACTCCTGCGAAAGAGTCCTCAGTGGAGAGGCGAGGTCTACTTTTGGCAGCGGTGCACAAACAGCTGGACGGAGAAAGTCCTCAGAGGAGGAGACAGTTTTCCAGAAGGATGGAGCAGTTGCGGTTGGTTTTGTTTGAGACTTTTCCACATTATTGTGGTTTCAAATACCTGGAAACAAACAACTTAAGGGCAGTTTATGTGCTTTGTTTAATCAAGATCAGGACATTTGATCAGGGTTATTATCATGTTTGAAGAATTTTAGTTTTAGGTGGTCTCAGCCATCTCACTGCTCTATTTCAAGCTGAGTTTTTTAGATATGTTTTTTAAAATTTGTTTTCATTTGGTGGCAACCAAATAAAGAGGCCGTGAGAGAGCTTCAGGGAGATTTCTTTCCCCCGTATATTTCTCTGCCAAACTCTTGCTCTCTGTGTGAGCTAGAGATGTAGATTTTAGCAACCCAGAGAGGTTTAGCTGAATTTTCTTGTAATTGTGACAAAAGTGTAATCTCAAAAACATTTATTTGTTTTCTTGAGATCCTAACATGCCAAGGTCTGGATACCGAAACCAAAATATGTTTTGTGTGTATGGCATGCAGTGTTTATACTTCATCCAAAAAGGCAGCAGGGTGCGGTGAAAGTGAAGGCTAATTATCTGGTACATTACATCTGTCCTTGTTTTAGATAAAGTTAATGTTGTTTGTACGTTTGTCCCTGTTCAAATAAACAAATTCAAAATATAAATGTTTGCAAGTTCAGCCTTCACCCTACAGGAGCAAGGAGAAACACTAACAGAGTGTTATTTGCAAAGACAAGAACATCATTAGCTTGTTAATTATTTTGCCGCTTTTAGCACGATGTAGCCATCGAGTGCATATCATTTAAAAGTAGTCAGCCAAGTCAGAAATGAATTATCAGTCATTGAATTGAAAGAAGAAGCTGTTTTTGTGTACCTCTGTGAAGTCATATACCCATAGAGAATCAGCTTTGGGGAGAATAAACGCGTCACAAAATAAAATGTCATTGTCACAAGTTCAAATTTGTGGATTCAGTATTAAAGGAATAATTTGGCATTTTAGGAAATATACACTCATTCTGTTCCAAAGTAACAAAATCTGCTGAAGAGCACCTGTAAAGCTTGCCAACAAGACTAGTGGACACTATGTTACTGCACTACCTCTGCTAATGCTGTGATCTTCATTCATGTTTAGTTTGTTTTACTATTTGTAAGTCTATTTCTTTATATATATATATATATATATATTTATTTTTTACTTTTATCTGTCTGTCTATCCTTTGTTATATCTGAACACAGTCTTTATGCTGAGCTAAGCTAACTAGCTGCTACTGTACAAACATAACAGTGGTATCCATCTTCTCATCTATCTCCGTGCAAGAATGTAAATAAAAATATTTCTTAAAATGTAAACCTTCAATGAGTAGCTGTTTTCTTATATAATGGCATAGACTTGGATATACTGGAAATAACAATAATATGATGATAATAATAACACAGTTTGCTGTTTGCCTACTTTCAATGTTTGTAAACAGCAGACTATGTTATTACATAAAACAGAACAGCAGATAGAAAAGTGCTTTTATGGGTGCATTCTGTCAAAACATCCCCTGTTCATCAGATATCATTGGTGTTCTGTTTTTCTTCCATCCCAAAGGACCATCGCAGAGGATTTGTTGATGCACATATTGTACAAGTACTGTTGCTTTGTTTTGATGGAAACGTGAGGCCATGACTGATAACACATCCTAACATCTCTTCCTGCTCTGACGTAGTGCTAATTGGATCTCATGTTGAAGGAAAATCAACACAACTTCCTCTCTGGATTGCTGTATCGCTGTCACAGAGAGGGTAACAATTACAATTGTTTGACCTGTCACTATGTGCTTCATGCCAGAAGTTTCCGTGAAATAGACATTATACGTTTCTATCTAGATCACAAGTACGTATCAAAACACTTACAATATAACATACAGAAAACAGTCAGTACATCCTGGATTTCATATGAATGTTTATGATGATGTAAACCACTGTGTTTGTGCTTCGTTTCCTTTGTGGAGTAATACAGTCCTTATGGTTTGTATACCGGGGCACTAACTGTTCTCAAAACAACTACATTGTTCAGCTACTCAAGGTCAATGAATTATGACCAAGGTCTTCAAGGTTGCCATGTCACTTGGGCATGGTGCAAGCTATATGGGCGTATAATTTAACTCTGGAAACATGGGGATTTTTTTTTTACAAGAGCCCTATTAAAATTCCTTGTAGACAAATTACAAGTATGTCCCCTTTCACCCTTTATTTAATATGATACATCCTGGACAGGGCGTTTGGGAATATCACAGGGCAATGGGTTTGGGAATGAGACTGAAAAAGAAAAACAGTAGCAGGAAAAGCATCGTCACCTCCCCTCCTAGACGCTGCAAAGCCCTGAGGCATGTTTAATACATGTTTCTGACAACTTGTTGACAGGGGAAAACCTCCAGCAATCTAAAGTCTAACAAAATCTAACAAAATTATCAGTTGCACACAAAAACAAACATTTCCTTTATCAGTTTTTGGAGCATTCACACTGGACTGAGATGGGAAGATAGACAGCACTCTCATATAGATAGCATAAAGACTGGAAACAGAGTGTTGTGGAAAGATTCTATTGCATTACTGAAGACCAGACCAGATCTTTATTTCCAGTAGAAATACTGAAATAAAGAGTTGGACAACAACAATTGTCTTTTGAAATGTATTTCTGCGCAGAGGAGCAGTCAGGAACAGAATACACAGGTAGTCTGTTAGTGAGGCTCAAAACAAAATGCACATAGGCGATATTTATAACAAGCTGGTTATGAAAGAGAAAGTTTCTGTAATTAGAGAACACTTATGAAAGGTTAGGGCAAGAGGGTCGCCCTGGCTCAGAGGTGCACTCTAAGGTCACGAGTTAATTTAAGCACTGGCTGTCTTTCTGCATACACTACCATTGTGTCCTCCAAGCTCATCATCAGCACCACTCTGTGTGACTGGATCCTGGACTTCCTGACCTCAGGCTGTGTGAATAGGCAGCCCCACATCCTCCACCTTGATCCTCTACCTTGATCTCAACACCGGTGCCCCTCAGGGCTGAACTTCTCCTGTAGTCCCTGTTTGTGCACAACTGTGTGGCCACCCGCAGCTCTGTCAGAACCCTGACATCTTTGCGACATGGCGACAAACAAAGGAAGGACACACCCCCATCACCATCAATAGGTGGAGAGAGTCAGCAGCTTCAGGTTCCTCTGGCTTCACGTCAATGAGGACATGACCTGGACTCACCACACAGACAACATAAGAAAAACAGCAAGACAATGGCTCTTCTTCCTCCACAGGCTGCACACCCTCAGCATGGACTCCACAATATTCTCCAACTTTCACTGTACTACAGATGCACAAATGGGAGTATCCTGACCGGCTTCATCACAGCCTGGTATGGTGAAAACTGCTCAGCGCATCAAAAGGATGAAGCTGTATCCATGGAGGACGTCTACACTTGTCAGTGGAGAAGGAAGGCGAACGGGATCATCAAAGACTTCCTATCTCAAATCACCCCGCTCACAGACTGTCCTGTCTGCTGGACGGTACAGCAGCATCTGGTCTTACACCACCAGGCTCAGGGACAGCTTCAGACTGTTGAACTGAGCTCTCAAGCTCATTACTGTCACTTTACTTGCTACTCAAAGTTTAATAGCTTTTAATCAGTAGTAAATGTAAACTGTGATGTGTGCAGGCATACCATAAACCTGTTTATGCCTGCACACATCACAGTTTACATTTACTGTTTAAACGCTATTAAACCATCATAGTACCTGTTCATCATTACTGTAATGTTCTATATACAGTATATATAATATTTTATTTTCTCCTTTTACTTGATGTGATTTTCTTTTGCACATTTTGTGTGAGCGTTGTTAGAGAGAATGAGAACAAGCATCTCATTGCAAACAACCGCTTCGCTGTAACTGGTGGTTGAAAGTAACTAGGTACATTTACTAAGTGTAAGTATTAAGTACTGTACTTCAGTTTTGAGGTACTTTACTTAAGTATTTCTATTTATTTAGGAAAATATTTTTACTCCGCTACATTTATCTGACAACTGAAGTTAATTCTTGGAGTTACTTTACAGAATAGGATTTTAGAAATAAACTGTGCTATTGATTAAACCATCCAACATTTATAAGAAGGTGAAATGTGCTCAACCTCCACTAGCTGCAACCTTAAAATGCTGCTTACATATTAAATCTTCAGTAATAATAGTACTACGTACTAGTAATATGATATGATAATGAGATAACTCTTTGATACCATTCTTCCCAACAAGTACTTTTATTTTAACACTTAAAGTAGATTTTGCTGGTAAATCTTGAATTTATGAATCTTGAATGACACATAGTACTTGAACACTGGCAGATAATCACCTTTATCTCTACTTAGAGTATTGACACTCAGTTTGAACATGCCTCCTTTAAGACAGCCCCCTTTGAGGCACACGCTTGAGTGTCCTTACCATGTACCACTGTGTGCGCCATTCCTTTGTGATTGATGAATGCACCCGACTTCTGTTTATCTCACCAGGGCTCACAGTGTTCTGCTCATGGGCTAAGGAAAGTCTGAAGGAAGGAAAGAGAGGAAAAGAAGTCATTCTTTCCACACCACTGAGGGCAGACCAGAGAGCAAGTTGTTTTGGGGGGTAGTTTGCCCGGCATGAGAGACGTCTATTGTCTGAGTATCTCCATAGGACGAGGGGCTTTTGACTGTGTGCTGATATGGTGAGGAGGCTCGGGGGAAGAGTGGGAGAGATATTTGAATTTCTGCTAAACGACGTCACAACAACAGGGATGGTGACAAAGAGACACTTTGATAGCTACATGGGCCAAGAATTGAATATTGCTTCTCCATGGTGATTATATGTAATAGGGGCATTAATCCTAATAAATCCACCCACTGACATGTTTCTTCAGTGTTTCACACTGGGAACATTTTGGTATTAAGACAAAAGGAAGATGAACAAAAAACGTGTTATCTCTTCTTGGGGCAATTTTAAATGAAGAAAAGTGAGAATTAAACAGACACTAAACTGAAAAAATAATTTGCATCAAGTAGTTTCTGTCTAAAATTTAGTTCTAAAAACTCACTGCCGTCTATAATTTCAACCTAAAATTTAGTTCTAAAAACTCACTGCCGTCTATAATTTCAACCTGTTTTTCAAAGAAATTAACAAAGAATTGTTACTGCACTGACTTTTTCACTAGTTTTAAGAAAATTAGACTCTAAGGAAACAAATTACATGATTGGAAGTTTATTTAAGTGTAGCTATCATTCAAATAAAGCCTGCGTACATCTCTGTGATATACTGAATAGTTTCAGTGACTCAAACATAAGAATTTTCTGCTTTTCTTTGTCAAATACGATCTAAATATAAAAAAGCATAAGTATAAATATGTGATGATGTCTTTCTGGGCTCTGTGGAAATCTTTTACATTTTCTGATATTCTGAAGACAAAAAACTTATTGATAATGAAAATAAATGTTAGTTGTAGTCTATTTGAAATCATTATAAAGTAAGTTTTGGTTTTGGGGGGCTGATGGACAAACAAAGTTATTTTTTTATTTAACAATCTCACAGAGCTCTGGACAGATCTGGATTTCAGACAGATGTAGAATAATGAGTCATGCAACAGGAAGCTGCTACTACAGCCTGCAAACTTGTGAACATCCTGCAGATGCTCAGACAAGGTCCTGAGAAGACATCTCAAAGAGCAGGAATGTCACACTGAGGGACGCTTCACAGTCTTAGTCATCCCATTCATACCTCTGAGTCACAGTAAGATTATCACTATGTCTTCATCTGCAATGAGCCTTTTGTCCCACTCTTCATTTTACTACCTTCTTTCTCAGTCCATCAGTCCCTCCCTCGCCAGCTCAGCATGTCGCGGAGGTAGCAGGCTTGAGGCGGAGGGTTTCTGTGGAATGCCGGGTCTTGACCAGTCTGCACTTCAGTGATTTCCACTGTTTGGAGTTTGTGTTTTCCCAGAGAAGCTTCTGGTCTGCCGCCCACCCCCTGTGCTCTTTCTAAAACACACACATGCACACACAAACACACACAGATGTATTCTGAATGTAAATTTATGTCAGTCCAGTGTACTGGCTGGCAGCCAAAGTCAGCATTGAATTAGAGAATCTGAACTCTTACATCCCAAAATAGACCACAAAACCTGGGAACACAACACCCTTTACCCTTGTAACTGTGACTTCAAGTCACGGTTACAATGACAGATTTTAAAGATTGTGGGGAGACTGGTCTGCATTATGGAAAGCCGACAAACTATCTTGTAGTGTGTTGGAGTTTAACTCTGACAATTTTAATTTAATTAAGACTTACTCATTTGCATAGCTGTAATCTGAAAGAAAAAGCTGATTGACTTTCATGCAGGGCAACCAGAGTCCATATCTACTCATAAATCTGCAAATATCATTTTTATTAGGTGGTTTTATTAACTGTAAACACAATCTTTCCCTACCCTTAAAGGAATAGTTTGAGGAATGGTTCATTTTTAGACAAAACTCCTTTGAATTTGATATTAAAGTAAATTAAATATAGTCCAGGGATTTAATATTTGCACTGAATGAACTCCATGAACCTACAGTCAGCAGCCAGCTCCAAACAAAATCCAAATTGTAAAAATGACAGGGGGTTATGTGTTGGACTATTTCTCTGGAGTGTGGTTACCTGGCAACTATCCTAAGATGTCATTAAAAACCCCTTTTAAACATAATCCAGGGTTTTACAGCCAGTTGCGTACTGTGCATGTGGTGATGAGTCTTTGAGACAATATAGCCAACATTTAACTTTAGATTATCAATCAATCAATCAATCAATCAATCAATCAATCAGACTTTATTTGTATAGCACTTTTCATACAAAATATGTAACACAAAGTGCTTCACATACAAACACCCCAACACCCACCACCCAACCCCAGTTCTCCACCACAACACCCACCACATTGCAGATATTTGACGGCGTGAGTAAACTTCTAAATTAATTTTAGCTCCTGGAAGAGCAGACAAAGAAGTGGAAGGGTGGGTCAGATAATCACATTAAAAGAGTGGAAACAACTCAGCGGGTGAGAAGCCCAATTGGTGCAGATTAGTCATCCGTGGCTCCTTTAAGGAAGTACGTGAAGGGGTTGGTTTGTCCTGTTGTCTCTGTTTCATCCTGTGGAAGCTTCTCCTGCTTCCCATGTTGGTGCCGCCGTATTTTTTTTTTTTTTTTTTTTGTGTACTTGAAACAGCTCTGAGGAGACAACATCCAGGTCTAAGTTGACATTGACAAATGGCCGATGTTGAAACCAATCTTTGTCTCAGTTGGTTGCTGGGTTGCTGACTGTTGAGTGAATGTGACATAAGCAACATAAAGACTGCTGATAAATCTGGAAACTTTGATGTTGCGTGCCAGCCACAAGTTAAATGGAGGAGTTATCTTGGTTCTACTAAATATCCTCCATCATCCTTGCAGGAGGCCAAGAGGATGAGCGAAAGTAGGCTCATCATTGCACTCAAGGATACTTAAAGAAAAGCTACGTAAGGTGGCAAGCCTTTTGTAACTACTCATCATTTAGAGAGGAAGGATCCAGTTGACCAGAAAACAAAGAAAGGAAGCTGACTACAGGCCTGCTAAAGGACCACAGTGAAGGTTAGTTACCATAAAAGGAGCAGGTCTAGAAGCTCTCTGCCAGAGACAAAGTAACGTACAAGACCTTTTATAGCTTCTTGCCCTGCTCCTCCATATCCCTGTTGTATCATTAAATGCTTAAACAAATGCTATTTGTCAAGTGTCCAAAGGTTTAGAGCAGGATTTCCCATGATCGTATCAGACAGAGTTTCCCTTTGCAAGAAAAAAATAAAAGGAGCTCAGATGGGGAGGATGAGACACAACTCAAGGAAGGAAATACTGTGGATATTGCGCAGGATTGCACAGCTTTTGTGTTTCATTGTCACTAAAGTGGCTGAGGTAATGGGAGAGTATGGCTCAACATGTGAGAGTGTGTGTTAATGTAAATGGAATGACTTCAGGAAACTGGGGGGGGGGAAATGGTGATGCATGAAAGGCTGAAATTGACCACAATCGTTTTCACCTCTCTCACACACACATTAACAGAGAGAGAGAAAAGTTTTTTCCTTATTTACATATTTTATAAACAATACTGGAGGGGAAAATGGAATATTTAAAAATGCTTGAGGACAAATTAAACAAAAAATGGAGAAAAATGTGAGACTGACATGAACTAAACACAATTAAAGTGATCTCAGGAGAGAGAGAGAGATTTCCCTTTTTACCCTCTCAGCTTTGTTTAAAGAGGTACGTCATTAACATCAACAGAGGCCAAGGTTTGTCTTAAAGATATAAAAACAACAAAAACAAATAAAAACAAATAAAAAAAACAGTTTCAGTCATTTGAACAGATACTGTATCTTAATGACCGGAGAGGAGATTGTGTCCAAGTCTGATTTCATGAGTAATAATTAATAAAAAAGGATTTAAATTTCCATATTTAGATTAGTGGATAACATAAAATAATTAAAATAACACATAAAGCTGTTTCTGCTTATTTTTCACCAAAACCTAAAAGCCAGTTTTGAAAAAATTCAAATTTTATAGTAAATTAATTTAAATAAATTGAATAAATAATTGCATTAAAAACAATAGATATCTTAAAGTCCAGTTATAATATTAAAGTTCAAAATTGTAAATTTAGATTCGATTGGATAACTAATATAATTCAAACAATGGATAAAATCATTTTTCTGCCTTATTTTCACCAAATTGTATCAACCATAAAAAATCCCCAAAATACTGCAAATGTTTTAATAAATTAATTAATTAATTCAAATAAATGAATTGTATAACAAATGTATTGAAACCATATTTGATTTGTGTGTAATTTTATTATATATTTTTCCCCCAAAAAACTTTATTTTTATTTTATTTTATTTTATTTTATTTTATTTTATTTTATTTTATTTTATTTTTTTAATTAATCGCTAACCTCTCTGTGACGTCACGCAGACTCGCCGGAAGGGAAGCGGAGCGAGGACACTGACCAAAACAAATATGGCGGCGGCAGTAACGACGGTAAAAACATGTCGCTGTGTGTTTTTGTTCGTCTTTCTCGGTTTCTGCTGTCGCTTTTACACATTTACACGTTTTTTCTAAAGTGACCCTTTAAATAATCAAATGTTTTTTTTGTTTTTGTGAACGAAGTCCCGAAACGAAACCCGGAAACTAAACGGAAGTGTCCGCCTCACGTTTGAACCTAAACATCCGCCTCTGTGAACGCGTGTGTTTACTACGTTAGCTCGTCGTGAGGGACCAAACATGAAAAGACGTTTTAACGTGAGTGAATAATGCCTGACTGACTGTTTGTTGTGACACAAGGACGAGCAACAACATGTAGCCGGACGTGGACCTGAGAGGTGAACACGGGACAGGTCCGCCATGGGTTTGGTGAACCTTGTGATCTCGTCTGTGGGAAAATGCCTGGACGCCGTGTGCTTACTCCTGGACTTAAACTTCCTCGTCGTCCACACCGTGGTGCGGACCATCCTGGCTGTTATCACCTTCATAACCAGCCTGCCCACCCTCCTCCTCAACTCGGTGCTGGAGCTGGGAAACCTCGTCTTGTTTGGCTTGATGTCCATGGCAGAGGCGACGACACACGTAGCCCACGGGACTGTCACCGTGCTGGGGAGCTTGGTGCTGGCTCTGGAGGGGTTCCTGGAAAGCCTGAAGATGGTGGGTTACCTGTCCATGCACGTCCTGCTTCGTGGAAAGGAGCACCTGTACCGAGGTCTGCTGTCGTTGCTGGAGGGCTGTGGTATCGCTGTCAGCCTGGTGGTCTATTTCGCCAACACCGTGGTCAACTTTTTACTCATAGCCACCCAGAACATTTACCTGGCGGCGGTCAGCGTGTGGCAGACGGTGTCCAGCCCTTTGCAGAAGGTGCTGGAGCTCACGCTGACCTCCTTCACCTTTCTGTACAGCAGCCTGGTTGGGACTTCGGCGTTGCTCTGGTCACCCTGTAAACTGGTGTTGGACTTTCTGATCTCGCTGGTTCATATGTTTATCAGCATCTTCATTTTGAACATCTATGGCCTGTTGCTCACTGTCACCATTGCTCTAACTACCACCGTCTACCTGAACCCAGGGCTGACCCGACAGGCTGTTGCGCAAATAGTGGATTACTTTAACTCTTTTCCCACCCTGCGCAGACTTTATCAGGCTCTCCGCTGCCTGGTTTCAGCTTTGCAGCGCGTCCCGCATTTTGTACGTGGTGCCATGCAGCGCCTGCCCAGGATACTCCATCACCTCTACCTGTTAGAGAGAGGACTTTGGCAGCAGCTGTCTCGACTCAGCAGCCAGCTAGGCTTGGCTCTGAGGACGCATCTCCACAGGGACAACAACAACAGAGTACGCGGGGATGGCGACCCTGGGGAGGAAAGGCGGGACCCACCGGATGGACGAGCGGGGGATGGAGCCCACCAAGAGCTGCTGGATTTAGTTTACCCCTCCTCAAGCACAGACAGACCACTAAAGAAGCAGTCATCTTTAGGCAAAGACGTCAAACCTCTTCCTGCTGAGAATCTGCTGACTCTGCTGAAGGAGCAGGAGGACAGGAAGAAGTGTGTGATCTGTCAGGACTGTACCAAGACGGTGGTGCTGCTGCCGTGCAGACATCTCTGCTTGTGTAGGGACTGTACGAACATCCTGTTGAGGCAGCCCATCTACCAACAGAACTGCCCACTGTGTCGGCACATGATCCTCAACACTATGGACGTGTATCTATGAAGGGCCAAGGGAAGTCTGACCACATGGAGCAATATCGATACTTTTTACCACCGCTGAAATGACGTATGATGTATGACGTATTTTTTACTAGGTTGTGTTAAGGGATAAGTCTGGTAATATTCTACATTTTTCTTGCTGTCAGTAAAAGTGTGAGAACGCATTATTCTGTCTCTTAATACTTTCTCTGGACTGTGGCACCCAGTCGCAAAGCTGTTCATTTCCACTAAAGTTGTCGACCTTTTAAAAAAAGCGACTCACAAATTTATAGTTTCATTTTTTTTATTACCAATTGGGCTCTGTAGTTTGTTTGTTTTTAACAAATGTTACCGAAGCAGTAAATAAAAGTGCAGTAAATTCTGGATTTTTGCTGACAGTAAATAAAAAAATAAAAAAGAGAGAGAATATCACCAGACTTTATAAAATTTGGTGTCTAATCTGTATTTTTTAAGCACAGATTTGACAAGGAATATTCATGCTGTGTCCCAATTTAATACTTAATACTAACTCTATACAGTATGTACTGTATACTAATCTTTATGGTACACTGTGTTTGCAGTTAGTAGGAAATGATATGATGCTTTGAATCAAACTACAACATTAACAACAAGATGTTTTTCCAAATGTGTTTCTGTTTCACCCCCGTCTGCAGGTAGTTGGTAGTATTTTTTCCAGCTCCTCCTGATCCTTTGTGCGTTGCATTGTGGGAGAATAGTGTGCAAACAGTACAGTAGACCTTTGGTTTGTCATTTTCCAAACTGAAATCCTGCTTTGAATCAATCTGTCATATGGATTCGGGACACAGCCAGATGTGTGACGCACCTGTTTAAATATTCCAGTATTGCCACGTTGAGTCTCAGGTCTCGTAGCCATGGTAACCCGTCAGTGCCCTCCCTGATGCTGAAATGTTTACCACCGCTAATGTCTTAACATGTCTTTGTGTCCTTTCTAGTCGGCCAAGCTGTGAAGAAATGCAACCTACGCTGTGCTTTAATGCACGAGTACACAAACGATTTCACACACGCTGTACGTACGTATGAATGCCGTGTGTTTAACAGCACGACGCCGCAACCTTTTCGTTCTGTTCTCTAAATGATGACCACTTCGCACAGAGCTGTTTAAAGAGTTTTTCTGTATTTAAGGAAAGTGATTTATAGTTTTCCAGTCAGGCCTGATAAAATCCAGCTTTATTCCATTTATTTGGTCTATTGATAGAGCCGATTCCAGTCTTCACCACCAACACAATCCATAAAAGGTTTTCCCTTTCCTTTGTCATTGTAATAAAACATAGCTTTCTGTGGTATAAAAGGACCATAAACCAATAAGGCTTTACAATTTAATTAGCTTTTGTTTCTCATTTGTTGCTGTTGAAGTGTTGATATTGATCGATGTTTAAAGTTTACAGGGCACTATCGTGACTCCACTTCATCTATTATTATGGGTGGTGGGTGGTGTGGAGTCAGATCTGATATGCCCTTTTTGTTTTGTTTTGTTTCCTCAGTGATTTGTATGAAGAAAATTTAATTTTTTGTAACTTTCGCTATGTTATACAACTGACATTATTGTATTCCTCACAGCATTACTCATGTCAGTGGTCTCTAGGAATCATTTACAGTCTATAGTCATTATAGACTACTCCTCTAAGGTAACCTAGTAAAGATGGCTGCTGTCATTTGTTGCTGCCTGCAGTTTGTATGACACAGCGTGGGACAATGTGATTTGAAGACGTGAATGTAACTTTTTTTTTTAAATGCTATGGCTGCCACATAACAGGCAAGTCTTCTGTTCATAATAAAACAACAATCAATTAAACGTTCTCTTGTGATCAGTCCAACATATCATCTTTGTGAATGTTGTCACAGCAGGAGTCTGACGTGGGTATATCAAATACTGAAGTAAATGTATTATGGCTGCAACTAATGATTAGTCTGGTTACCAAATAATCAAAAATATTTAAATCAATAAATCATCAATTAACCATAGACTGTCAGTAAATGGCAAACAACACCCATTACAAGTTCTAAGAGCAAAATGTCCCTTTTTTATCCCACCAACAGTATGAAATCAAAAGATATATTAACTGCAGTGGTGGATGTTTAACTTAAGTAAAAGTAATAATACCACAACGTAGAAATACTCTGTAAAAGTATCCATCATGCAGAAAGGCCAATTTCAGAAATAGGCAGGTAAAATCTGTAATATCAGTAGTGTGGGGCAGTGATTTCCCAACCAACCTGACCAATCAGAGTTAGTAACACCTAACAACCTCATTCTGTAATCAAGAGTAAATGAAAACTAGTTAGCAGGCAAGCATGCAGAGAAATCAAAATACAATAAAATAAATTCATAAATAGTCATAATAAATGGTGTAAATGTATGTTCTCTGCAGCCCCAAGTAGTTGTGGTATGAATGCAAACTTGACCAAACCTAATGGAAAAAGAAACCAAGCTCAAACACCAAATATTCCAGGATCACTCTGTTTGTATTGTGACAACATTTCTATATAATTAATAGTGTTAAATAACATCCAGTTGTTTCCCATTAACAGGCGCTAGAGCTGACGGGACTGCAAAGGTGTGTCGCACAAAAAAGGTTTGGAGTGGATGAGTGACAGTGTGCTGTGAGATAAACAACAGAAAGGCCTTTATGCACAGGCCACATGGTGTGTCCCATGCTGCTATTCACGAAAACGTTATTTTCCAATATTTTTCATAGAGATCTCTGAATTTTCTATACACAATCAGTGGCACAATTTACCCCCATGTGGCTCGACTCATCCTCTCCCTGAGCTCAACTTGGGGCAAGTCATATTCATAGGAATGTCATATTTTTAAAAATAAAATGTTTATTTTTGTGATTATTCCCAGGGATACACCACATCCTGAAATATATGCACAGATTTTAGTTGAAGACATCACTGTCCTGCTTCCATAAGTAGAGAGCGTGATGTGGATTTCCCAGTGGGAAATGTATACACACGGGCTGGACACACAAGTTTACTTTCACTTGTCAACACTTGTATGTGCAACTAGAGACAGTTGAGATGGTTCCTCTGTCATGTTGTGCATCTGTGAAGATAAAAGAAGTATTTTGGAGCTGCAGAACGGTTGCAGGGTTGGAGGAGTGGGCCCCTAATGGTCATATGGGACCACTTCTACCACCATGACAATTCACTGGAGCCTTGTGGTTTACAGCTTCATTCCCGTTCCCAATGTTGGCTCTAAAAATATCCCCAGCTCCATACCAGACATCTACATAAAAGCAGAGACATTAATCTACAGTATAGTTTAAATTTGGATATTTAGGTTTTGTTATTAATACATTTGTCTCCAGACATGATAACTGGCATTTTATTGATTAATCCTCTCATTTACTGCTATTGAAGTCTTCTGTGATTAAACAGGCAACATCCTGAAATCGTATCTTCACTGCTGAGAGGTGTGCACAGGTTATCTACTCGATAACCACAAACTAAACACTCTGTTAGAGATCAGAAAACAAATCCAGGAGCTGTTTATTGTCTCCTGACCCACGAGCCCTGCCTCAGCAGTGTTTACGTGTTAGTTGTAAATGAGCATGGTGTTAACAGAGGAGAGGAAGTTTGATGTCAGGGGAAGGAGCAGGGAGGAGTAAACCAAAGGAGAGCTTTATACTCCAGGGATGTCTTCCTTTTGACCTCAGTGGTCCTGGTCAGCGAGCAGTGTGGGAAAATGTCAAACTCTAGTGCACTCTTCCCTGCCTCACCCAGGCTCTATTTTTTCTGTTTATGATCACTGTCTCCATCTCAGACTCTTTTTCTCTAAATTGTGTGCTTGAGTGGGAAAACCTCTTCAAAACCAGAAGGGTTAGTGAGCATCTACCCTGATAAAACGTCAAAAATGGTGAATTTATAGCAGCTACAACAGCGCAGATCTAGAGTTGACCCTGACCTCTGACCTCCCTGTGGGGGTTAATGGACAATACAAGAATATCCCTGCATAGATGAGCCGAGGGCTTTAGAGTAATGTTTCTATTTTTGACACCATTTTATCACATGATGCAAAGACCAAAAATAGAAGGTAAAACCTGCAGATCTACAAAAGGTAGGATAAGATTTAACCGAGAGAAATCAGTGCCATTCAATTAAAATGAAGAAAAAAAGCAGCTTGACTGTCATGTGAAGAGATAAAGAAGACAGGCAGCTCATTAGCTTCGGCCTTCACCCAACCCTGACACAACTGTAATTAAGAGGTTTGTTGTGATTAATCCAGATAATCCTGATAACCTCGACTAAATGCAGCGTGTGATGTATGGGTTACGCAGATTAAAGCTCGTGCTTACTGAAGTAGGAAGCTGGATGATAGCCATCAGGTCAGAGGGCTCATTATAGGAGCCCCCCATGCTACTTAAACATTCACCTTCCGACTGAGAGAGAAATGAAACGTGCCACTGTTCTTACACATAAAGAAAGATGGTCAGGGCTGAAAGAGTTACACACATACATGTTCTGTTAGTGATTTAAATATAGTGACACCGATCGACAGAAAAAGACGATTTATGATGTCAAAGTGAACAGATTTCCGAGAATTTGAGTTTGCTTAGTTATTATGTGCAGTTAAATAAAAGGTCAGTGTAGCACCCTGACCATCACCGTTTCTTTTTTATAGACCTTTTTTTTTTGGCCCTTTTCTGCTTTATTGGATAGCAACAGCTGGACAGATGGACAGGATATTCATGTGTGTGTGAGAGAGAGAGAGGATGACAAGCAGCAAAGGCCCCAGGCTGGAATCGAACAGCTGATACATGGGGTATGTTTGACCAGGTGAGCTACCCATCACAGTTTCAATATGAGAGTTTTAAAACTTCTCACCGAACTGTGCATCTTTTCTTTCTGGAGATTGCTCAGAGATTACCTTACAAGGGAAACAAGACTTAAAGTAAACTTCAGGGGAATTTCTTCCTCATTGTACCATAACAGCATAACTGTGGTCTACTGTTCAATATTTGTTCAGTACAACATTTCACAAAACAACAAGTCTTGTTCTTAAATACTAGTCCAAAGACAACATGCAAAAGCCTTCCATCTTAGTAGAGATTACTTGTGATTACTTACTGTTACATCCTTAGGAATGTGGAGAGACACACAAAGGGACACGCGTATGAGAGGGTATTTGAGTCTGAGTGCATATATAATAGTCTTCGAGTCATAGTCATATTCAGTGGAGAATAAAACCCTCTTTCACACCTCAGTAGCATATATCAAGTCATTCATGTCACACACTGATTTGCAGATTCGCAGATTTGCAGAAGTAAGTGTCTTAAATGTTGCACCAGCTTTCATACATTTATAATGAACAGTGTTTGAGGTGCTTCACCAATGGGGTTTTATTTTTATGGTTTGAGGATTTTGTGCACATATATGGCAATATCTTGGCAGTAAAGGTCTTTATCATTTCAAAGTTCCTAAATGCCTTTAAGTTTGTGTTACTGATCTCTTAAGAGCAGGTGTTATGTTTCAAGTGGTAAATGTCTGGTTTTGAAAGAAATCACTTTTCTAGCTTGTAAATTATAGATTATGTCGAAGGATTGGAGTCCCAAAATCGGAGTCCCACTGTGAGGTGATGTTCCCATTATATCATAAAGAGAGCTACTGGAACAGGTGTCGAATAATAAAATCCTAATGTTCTACACATTCCTGGTTGAAGAGCCGCAGTTGCACACATCGTTAAGGCACCTCAGGACTCTTGTTGATACAGCTGGTTGAAATGATCAATCCTGCCCACAAAATCTTAAGCACAAAGTGATGAAACTTGATATTTGATACTCCTCCTACACATATGTTCCTGTGGACAGTGTTTTAACTGCTGAACAGTGATACAACACTGTCCCCTGCTGGATAAAGTAGTATCTCCCCCTACAGATGAATCATTTTGATGACGGTGGATTCTAGCTGCATGCCTCCATATCTTTTTTTCAGGCACATTTTGTCTTTGTGGGCAGCGCTGTAAGCTCACAGTGATAAGGTTCCTCCCTTTCTGTGTGAACTTTGCATTGCAAAACTGCCCGTAGGTGTGAACGTGAGTATGAATGGTTGTTTGTCTCTATGTGTCAGCCATGTGATGAACTGGTGACTTGTCCGATGCCACCTGGGAGAGGATCCAGCCACCTGAGACCCTGGAGGATAAACAGTTACAGAAGATGGATGGATGAAGAATATGTAGTTAAAGAGATAGTTCAGATATTTTCAAAGTGAGGTTGTATGAGGTACTTATGCTGTCAGCACGCTTTCAAAACACATAACACATATAACACATTTTTCTGCTGACCCTGTCTGCGGTAGTGCTTTTCTCAACTTCTGTCCTGGGACTTCTGTCTGCTTCTCCAAACTGGGAACACGCTGACTGCCGTCTAGTGAAGGTAATACACCAACCATAGATAAATACCTCATACAACCACACACAAAACTACCCCTTTAACACTTACACATACCTTATCATTTGGAGTTGCTCATTTTATGACGATTGTTTCACAAGTTTATTTAAGTTTATGTTTTACAATTACATATGGTGGGTTTGATGGGTGAATTTTGTCTGTAAAATACAGTCCAAGGATTTAATGTTTCCTTGACAAAGTGAAGAACCTTTAAAGGAATAGTTTAGCATTTCTTTGTTTTCTAGCCAAGTGTTAGATGAGAAGACCAGTACCATTTAGTAACCTGTTTTTAAAGTTCAAAACGCCTACTTTTTCCTCTGCAATTTCTGCCTCTGTACTTTTGAAATGATAATCATCCTCACAGCAATGACAAAATTGTAGAAACTTTGATGTTTTGTCTTTAAAACAGCCTTTAGATTGTCATTTATGGACCAAGGAATGTACAGAAAATATAATCTAACTTAGATTCAATTATAAAAGGAGATAAAAAAAATAGAGTTTTATAGGCATATTTGGTGACTAGTCCGACATATCTTTTAGTTTGGGGGTTAAATTGGGGTCATTTTGAACCTATTATTTTCTAAAATCGTCCTAATTTGATTTTTACAGAGTGTCCACACTGTTGTTTATTATATTATATGACTATTTTAACTACGCTGTATCTTTAATCCAGATATCAAATTCTTGCCCTCAGTCTCCTTCACTCAAACAGACACCCGTCCACCAATGAGAGCTCTGTATTTCAGGGTGATGTCACTGTCTGCAGAGCGATTTACAGGCCGTGAGCTAATGGAAATAACTTATTGATGCCAAGGGAAGATTGATTAACTCGCTGCTTCTCTCATTCTGCCCTACAGGGAAAAGTTATGAGGATATATTTAAAACTTAATTATGTGTAGGAGTCTCAGGGAGTGTAGAGAAAATAACATTTCCTCCTGTGTGAGGTAGTGTCTCTGACAGGCACAGAAATACTGTCTTGGGTTCTGGTCTTATCAGTGTTTACCCTCCTAAATAAACAACACTGCCTCAAGGAAAATGTTAAAACACAGTAATTCAGCTCAGGAGAATAATATACATTACGTTATTGTTTTAACCTATCGTCAGTAAGGAAGGAGAGGATCTGCCTGAACCAGCTCACAGTGTTGAAATGTAGCTGGAGAGTCTGTCAAGATACTTACAGCGTTTGGTGAAATCATTAAGAAAAAAGTAAATAGAGTAAATCCAGTGGAAAATGAATATTTTCCAACATTTTTCATTATGGTATTTACTTTGTTAATGCCTTTACCTTTGGGGATGAAAACCAGAGAGTTGGCTGTTGAATTTTATTGATAAAAATACCTTGTGGAAGTTAATTAATCAGGCAGAGGTGGAAAGTAACAAGAACATTTACTTTGGAGCTACCTGTACTTTACTCGAGTACTTCCATTATGTGCTTCTTTATTCTTCTACTCCATATTTCAAAGCGAGTTTTACTACATCACATTTATTTAACAGCTGCTTGTTACTTTTCAGATTAAGATTTTATATTTAAAGCTTATAAAATATGATGATTGAAACAGTGGGTTTGGCTTTTGGACACTCATAAAAAAACATCTCTAAAAGAGACAAATTTTTCCCTCTGAAATTTGTGGTTAGATAAGGCAAAACAATCAAATAAAAGTAAAATAAATCATTAATCATTTATCATCTTAGATGACACTTAGTTTAGGGTACAAACTATATATAATAAACTAGCTATAAACTATAGATCTACAAAAGGTAGTTATAGAGGGATATTTTTCTGCAGAATGAGTTCTTGAATTAGTTTAAGTTTATTAAGTTCTTTAAATACTTTACACACATTTTGCTGTAAAAGTAAGTCCATGTAAAGTACAAATAAATATGTGTTCTTAAGTTTGTCGTAGACCAAAGAAGCCAAATTTGAATGCTTAAAAATATCGACAACTTTATAAAATTAGGTGTCAAAATCAGGTATGAATGTGCAGAAGCTACGCCCACTAATGGGAGCAATCAAGCAGCAATTTTGAAGCCGCTGAAACATGAAGGAGGGTTCAGAAAATGACATGACTAACTCTGAAACACTCTGAGCGAGATGCATTCATTTCTATCTCTCTGTTAGGGGTCACAGGGGTACGCTCAGGGCGGCCTCAGCGTGTCATCGAGCCACCTTTTAGGACCGCCCACAAAATCCTGAAAACTGGTGAAAAACTGTTTTAACCTCTAACTCAACATTTCAGTTATATATCGTTCAAAGTCTTTTCACATGTTTTCAGCAGCTATTTTCCAACATATTTAATGTATTTTGAAATAAATCTGCCTTTACACAGACTGTAAGTAAAGGATCTACAGTCCATTAAACCTCTGTGTGCATAGGCAGGCATGTTTTTGGAAAGTGGCACAAAAATCATGTTTGGACACTGAGGCTGATGTATTGCAGCAATTAACAAAACAAACACACACACATACACACCAGTATAAATCAGTCACGCGTGTTTTAAAAACTGTGATGATTTATTCATTTTTTCATGTTCGCTGTGCAGAAAGTGACGGGAAACAAAAGTGCAATAAAAGCATAGAGGCTGTTTGAATTTGTGGCTGCGGTGGAGTTGGCTGGAGGCCGTTGTCACAACATCTGTTACAAGAATTAAATGTCATAGAAGTTCAAAGGCTGCAACCGAAGAACAGACGCTGAATAAACATGACTGCTCGTGTGTATGTACCACACGCTTCACCAGTACGGTATGTGCCATTCAAGTAACATTGTCTGGTGTGTGTTGGACTTCTTACACAAATACAGATGTACCACATCACATCTTATTCACTTTTCTTTATCCAGAACTATTCAATTAGAAAACTGAAAAAAGCCACAAAAAATTTTTAAAAAAAGGTTGTGGTTCATTTTCCAAAGTGGAATATGACTTTTGTTTTGTTCATAAGCACATGTCATGCAAAAACAGCAGAGTTTTTCCAGTCCGAGTACACCAAGAAGCCGGTGAAGGTGCTGTCTGTCTTGGTGCTGGAATAAAATCCATTGTACTCTGACAGAGCCATCTGGACCCACACCTGGTCACCAGGAATGAGGTGGAGCAGAGAGCCGCCTGACAGAGACGCTGGTTTGGGCCAGTTGCCGTAGAACTGAAAATAAGATGCCACCGCGTGTGCGTTTTTCATCAGGTCAAACTGCAGGCTGGAACGGTAAACTGTGGCGTGGACGGCAAAGTAGTAAACTCCAGGGACTTTGCAGGTGAAGCGTCCGGTCTCTGTGTTGTAGTCACCCTGTTCGTTGAGCACGATCTTGTCGAAGCGGACCACGTCGCCCACAGTGATGGGTAAAGTGCGGCCCTCAGATAATTTGGCACTGAAGGCTGATTTAGGGGCCACTGCACACTCCCCTGGCTGCCCCCTCTCCCCTTTTACTCCTGGGTCACCTCTGTCCCCAGTTATGCCTCGCACGCCTGTCTCACCTGGGGTGCAAGAGGACACAACACAGACATGAGCCACTTATTCATCACATACTCACACATAAATAAATCAAACAGAGCACCTGTGTCTCCTCTGTCACCCTTTTCTCCCTTCTCTCCTGGGGCAGCATCTCTCCCGTCCCTCCCGTCTCTCCCTGGTTGACCAGGGCTGCCATGACCTCCAGGAGTCCCCGGGATACCAGGCTGACCAGTGCACAGACTGGGAGGGATCTTGTTGTCTTCTAACTGGTTAGAAACATGGGCTTGGAGGATGAGGAGGGAGTGCAGCAGGGGCACAAGCCTGAGTGAGGTCATTGCAGTGTCAGGGCTGAGAGAGAAAAGAAAAATATGGAGACATTATGGTTTACAAACAAGTCTGTGGGGGAGTAACACTGAAATTTGGACTGGATTACATTACAAGTGGACAATAGTGATCTGCTAAAACAAAAGTGGCACCATAAACATCACTTTAAATCAAACATCAGATTACAGAAGCAGGCAGCAGGTATGTAAACACACTGGAATGAGTGTTTTATAATAGCATAATTTAAGGACTTACAGTATAATATTTAGTTAAACTTTTTATACCAAGGCGCAGAGTTACAAAAGTTTAGTATCAAATTAATTTAAGGATATTGTCCAGCACACAGCCAATAAAAACTCAGTGTCTAACATTTAATACTTTACCAGTGTCTTTTTAAAACACATTTAATCATGCGCATCATGTGTATTAACAGATAAAAGCATGCACTTTAATAAAACTTCACCTCTCTTGGAAATAACCGTATTATATTACCGAGTTGGCATTACTTTCAGATTTCAGTACTGCCAAAACTGTAAAGGAAATAACCAGTAATTTAGAGCAGATGACAGCTTGACAGTGTCTTCTTTCACTCAGGTGGATATCTTCAAAAAATCTAATGGCTTTAGAAATATTAAAACATTTTTAAGTGGAGATTTTTCACAGAGATTTGACGGTAATGTAAACACACCACGTGGATACTTGTGTTTATACTTGTGCAGTTCCAGCTGATGATTCAGCTTCCTCAGAATAATGGATGACACAAAGAACAGTCTGCCTGGTTTTCTGGGAAGGCACGTGGCGGGAAGTGATGGAAAAAAACTGACCAGAAATGAAAGACGAGTCTATAATGACCAACTGCAAACAGAAAAGTGTTTTGATTTTTGATCTTTGAATTCTGACTTTCACATCGGCAAAAGTTGAATTAAACATCCTTGCTTTTAAATAATTTCAGACCATTGATGTGATGCGAAGTTTCTGTGAGGTGATGGGCAGGACTTGGCCATTAGAAAACCCTTTTTTTTTTTTTTTTTCAATTCAGCCGGAGGAAACAAATTCCTGAACTAATGATGAATCATATTTTCAAAACAAAACTTTAAATCTTGGTTTCTAAACACGTGTGTCCAATAAAATTGATGAGATGCTGAATACCAGACAACCTACTCAGAAAATTACTCAAGGTCACACCTAAAAGTTAATCCCCAAATCCTCTTTTTATTTTTCTGTCTGCTTCTGTTTCCTGTTTGTGTGTGAACCCGAGTCAAGAATTTGGTTCCTCAGATGACGCCTCCTGGACAGCATTACAGATATCAAATCATACATTTCTGCATGTGTTTGCTTGTATTGGACCACCCTTGTGTTTCCAGCCGGTCCTTTGGTCAAGGCACACCATCTTGTCTCGGCTGTCGCCCTGTTTGGCCATCAGGACAGGCGTCACAGGACCATAAACTGAGATGATGAGCTAAGCAGGAGGACTCACAGCTGTAACCGACTTCTTCTTCTCGGACTCCAACATTATGGTTTACAAATAAAAACTTGCTGTTTGTGGTGTGTGACAATAATGAGAAAGAGTTTTTGTCGTCTATCTGCAGATCCTCTAATGAGAATTTAATGCTTACATCCAAAAAGAGAGAGAGAGAAGGAGAGGAGGAGGAGGAGACTAGTAAAGAAAGAGAGTGACAAAAAAAGGAGGCGGAAGAAAGAAATGCATGTCAGCTTTCCTGGCAGAAAAGGAGTTCAGACAAGAGGACAAACACTGAGTCTGAACAGCTGTCTACCACCACTCCTCAGTAGCCCTCAGATGATTAGAAACATGTTTTATTTCACTGTTTATAGGCCAGTGAAATTCAATCCAGTCACTGGGTTTCACCGATCTGGATTCAACTTTAAGACTACGTGCCGCCTGGATGATTGAAATGAGCTTTTATTGGCAGTTCAAAGATTCAAAGATCTACAGTAATTTCTCTGTGAAGCAGAAACAAATCACAGCGCTTCGGCAGTCATTTGGAAAAGTTTGGCATATTGCCTCAAGACCAGCTGGAGTTCACTGATATTATCCACATTTACTGTAACTCAAAACCAGGCTGTTAAAGGCAACACTGCCCAGTTACTTTAACCCTGCAATGTTGTACTATACTGTACTACAGTAAATATATACATTAATATAATAAAATAGGTAGCAGAAACATCTTAAACTTGAATGCATTAGTAAGAATAATGTATTAATATAATATAGAATAATTATGTTGCATGGTTCCTTTTACTTTTAATACTTTAAGTACATTTGGCTGATATTATTAATATACTTTTACTTAATTATGCAGGATCTTTCTGTACTATTATTGTTAGTAAGTTTTCCACATAATTCAGTTTACAATAGACACAATAACCAAAGATGCACTTTGGGGGTTTGAAGGCAAACAACAACACTAAAAACCAATCTGACGCATCGCAGCCCTGCACCCTGACGTGCAGATTTCACCTGTGAAATTCAAAGTCTGAAGAGCAGCTTTCAAAAATCAAAGCCAGACTTACCAGATGAGGATAGTGAAGTCGTCACTAGTGAAGTCTGCTGCTGCTGCTGCTGCTGCTGATGTTTGTGAGTGTTGATGAGAATCCGGTGAAAGCTGTTTAACCCAACCAGAGAGTCTGGCTGGGAAAAAACTGAAGGGAAATGGTAATAAAGTCCAATTAGAAACTGGGGTGGGTGGGAGAGGAGGGACTGAGGGTTGAGGAGCCAGAGAGAGAGAGAGAGAGAGAGAGAACAGGGAGGACACAGAGGAAAATATTTGATGTTTATCCAACACACACACACAAAAGAGAAATATCCAACAACGGAACAAAGCTGTAAGAAAATCAATATGAAAAAGGGGATTTTAAAGGGATGAGAAAAGTTATGGAGAAAATGATAAATGGAGGAGAAGTGATTGCATAACAGCGTTTGGGAAACTCTCCAAAAATACAACCACAGAGAGTTCAGAGGGATGTGCTCAGAAAAAGGCAAGTGTCACGACAATGAACTGCAGCTGAAAACGAGCCGGCCCGCCTGGTTTTATTACACAAGAACAAACCACTGCTTAAAAGACAGAAAAGAAAGGTAGACAGAGAGAGAGAGACAAGCATCAGCTGACATAAAGGCAAACTAATACACACTTTCTCATATTATCTCTACTCTGAGTTTCATTATCTGCCTCTGAGATGAGGCAATTTGCTCCATCCTGATAGCATCCCCCTACTAATATCAGTCTTCTACTCAGGAAAGACTCTCTGATGGTAATCCTCTTTTCTCTGTAATCCTTCAGTTGCAGCGTTAAGTTGATAAAGCAAGAGGTCTTAATATCTTTTTTTGGCAAGAAAGCTAAACTTGAAGCCGGTCACATTTCGCAGCTCTTTTGAATTCAGGCCATTGAAAACATGTTTTCAATCTGTTATCGTCAGCAGCGACCCCAAATGGACCAGAAACTGTGCCAAAAGATGGAGATGGTATACCAGTGTGAGATCACGGTCCATCGAGTCTGATCTCAGTGGGAGGAGAGAGGACAGAACATAAACAGGGTGAAGCCGTGGAGCAGGATTTTGTTTTGGGGTCAGCAATAATGTCCAAACAAGGGCCGGTTTTTGAGCAATGCAGTGGAAACACAGGATGTGATGTTTGTTTGTCTGGTTTAATTCAAAATAAAAATTCGTATACAACAGTAATTTTTTTGTTATGTTAGCGTGGGATGGCAGCGTCAGTCAGTCTGTCTGAGTGAAATAACTCAACCATGTTGTACAGACATTCAGGGTTCCCAGAGGAATGACTCAACTATTGGATCGATTAGATACAAATGTTCCCCTCAGGATGAATTATAACCCCTTTTGTAGTCCACTAATTTTTAATCTAGCGTCAGCATCAGGCCAATATATTTGTACAATACTTCAATTTATGATCAAATACCTGCAAAACTAATGTCATTCCCATTTGTCTGTTTGTGTTTTGATCAGATTTATCCTGGAGTTTTGGACTTAGTTTGATTTTTCCTGAATTCCTCAGCTGCCTTTTGTTATTTTGTGTTTGCCATCCTGTTCAGTGATTTAATAAATTTTCCTTTTGTTCACTCAACCTTCAGGTCTGCATATGGGTTCAGTTCTCAAAATAAATAAATAATGTCACCGTGAGCCTGAGGTTTTTTTTTTTGGTTTGTTTTTAAAACGCTAACTAGAAAATGTTAGCATGGTGATATAATAAGGTAAGATTTCAAACATGTTACCTGGTAAATAGTAGCATGTTAGAGCCTATGAGCCTTTGTGAAGTTTGGGCTAACTGGGTTACAGGGTTACTGGGTTACACTTCTGTTTTTTGTTTTTTTTTTAAAAATCCTATGTTAATGTATGTTCTTTGTCTACCTACAACATTAGAGTTGTAAAAACAGCAGCCTGACACATCTGTTATAGTCAAGAAGGATAAAGCGATGAAGTTAAAACTTTTAATTTAAGGAAAACTTTCATTTAAATTAAGTGGATTTGAATATTTATCTGTTTATTAACCTGGTACGTTTATTAAACTTGGAGCAACAGTTACCTTGTTTCTATTCAAGCGTGTGCAGTATGAGATGTTACAAGGATTTACATGAGCCATATATTTACTACATCATTATCCATCCATCCGCTTGTCAGCAGGGTCGCGGGGGGCTGGAGCCGATCCCAGCTGACATTATGTGAGAGGCTAGGAGTCGCTATAAAACCTGTAAACTATCTCAGTGAAAACTGACACCTTTAGTCAAGGGGGCAATATTTTTGCTGGAGGGCTGGATTTGCCTGACAAACCACAAATTTGTCGACCGCTGAGATAATAGTTTAAATACTACAGAGTAAATCATTTTATCTAATTCAGTCTTGATGTATTAATGTCACATACTGAGGCAATTGAAATGACATAATTGATTGTGAAAACAGGCACACACCCTACAGTTTATACTAATATGAAATATGTTGCTGTGGACTGTTTAGTTATGGTGAGGGCAGAGTGAAACTGAACACATGGATCTGCTTAAAGCTTTAACAGTAAAACACAGCTTTTATGGGAACGAACAAGAGCTGACTTTCCTTTGAATCGGAGTAACCAGGCTGCTGTGAGGAGGGGGGTTCAGCAGGTTCCTGTGGCGACAGTGAGCTCTAACGAGACGCAGCAGAGTTAAGTTGTGTTTTTAATTAGCAGACCCTGGATCAGCACATTCTAGGTCTGCTACACTAATTTCCTGTAAGAATCCATAAAATGCTGTTCGGAGGATTTACTGCTAATTTGAACCAGTTGGAAAACTAACAATTTGAATTAATTTCTGCAAAAGTGTGATTGTGAATAACAACTGTGTTTCAGAGACAGTCCTACTTTTCACAGGAAAAACAAAGACATGCAGGGACTGTTGTGACCTCACAAAGCTGTGAACACAGATGTTGTTGTTCTTAAAAAAAAAAAAAAAGACTGTAGTGTGATGATGCACTATTTCCCATAACATCTGTTCTTGGTGGGAAGGAAGTTGAGTTTTGAACTCTAAACTCATTATTGTGCCCCTGTACTGTCAAATTCAGCAAAGGAGTTTCATTGAAATGTCACGAAAGATACAAATCTTGTAAATATAATGTAGTTCTTCTTTATTTCTGCCACTTCTGGCTGTAGCTTCACATTTCACGATTCATGATAGTGCTATTAATCTTCTTCTTCTTCTTTATCTAACTCTCCAGCAAAAAGGTCAAGGCAATTATTTTCCAAAATGTCCAATTAGTCCTTAGCGTCCTCTAACATTAAGGTAGCAGGTGGGTTTTTTTAATGTTCTGTATGTTTCACACAGAAGTAATATTTGTGTTGTCAGTGCCAACAGCTGCCAAGTTACCCTTAAAATGCTACATATCCATGCTGGCTGTAGAGCAATGGAAAAATGGAAAGCTCCCTGCAGAATGAAAAAGAGTTGTTCGAGGATGTTCAGAGGAACATCTGCATGCTATTTATACACTTTCTTCTTTTTTTTTCTAATCTAAAATATTTGTTTGTGCATAGGGGATGCTACAACTGCATTGCAGTACACAATCCTGTATTAAATAATGACGACAAAGCTGAACCTTTAACCTCTGATCAGATGTTCTAGCATTGTTGCAAAGACTCACAGTAATACATTGAATAAAAAGCAGCTTGTTTTGCAAAATGATAAGCTAAAGTATATGTGATATACTGCAGACACAGATGTGCTTTTACTTCTCTTCCATGTTGACTTTAAAGCATTTGCTATATATCCATCCATCCATTTTCTATAACCACTTCTTTATCAGAGTCGCAGGGGGCTGGAGCCAGCTAGCGAGAGGCAGGGCACGCCCTGGATAAGACATCAATTCATCACAGGGCTGACACATAAAGACAAAAAAACATTCACACTCACATTCACACCTTAATTTAAAATCACCAATTCACTAACAAGGACCACGCCAATATAGATTGAAGTTTAGACAGGTTTATTGCGAGTGATGGAAAGGATGCGCCGAGATGATGACTTGTAGGAAAGAAAAAGGAGATGAGGGATGAAGGGTCAGAGGACTGAAGCGCTGAGGGTTGAAAGTATGAAGGTATGAAGGGATGAAGGGTCAGAGGTACGAAGGCAGGAAGGGATGGAAGATTGGAGGTATGAAGCGGTGAGGGTCAAAGGTATAAAGCCACGAGGGTTGATGGTATGAAGCAGCGAAGGTCGAAGGTATTAGGGTCGAAGGTATGAATGGTAGGAAGGGATGAGAGATGAAGGGATGAAGATCGGAGGGAGGAGAGAACATGGTCGTTGGTGGATGGAGGTTGACCGGTATCGGCAAGGTTGGATAGAACCCGGGAGTTGAGACTCTGGGTGGGGGAACCGTCTCTCCATAGCTCCATGTCTTAGAGCTCCATGGTTCCTGTGTTTGAATGAAAGAGAGAAGAGAGAGATGACAACCGGAGTATGTTCCTTTAAAATAAGTGTATTTTTTATATGTTAAGCAGCTGCTCGATCAATCAGTGAACAAGGCAAGAGACAAGAAAGAGTAAAGGAGACATGTTTATTATTTAAACTATCACTTAAATAAAAAAGTGCATAGAAAATAAACATGATTAGAAACTTTTCTTTTTACACTTATGTACAACTTTGTTTCCTAATTATACATTCAACCAAGTAGTTTGTGGTTCATTTTCACTGTGGTGGTTTTCCTTCATTTTCATTGATGTGTATTGAAAGAACACTGTTAAAACGGGAGAAAATGTGACTGTTGAACTTGTGGATACCGTTATTACAGAGAGCGGGAGGAATATTGATAAGACAAAGGTATATTCAAGGCATAAGAAACGAGCCTGTTCATGATCCATGATCCCTCTTTTATGCACGTCCCACCGTCCACTCCCTCTGTGACACCACATCCCATCATAGGCTGATAACTTCTATACACAAGAAACAATTAGAAAAATTACAAATACATGTTACGTACTCGTCCGACCTCTCCCAAACCTTGACTTGTCAAAGAACAATTCAGGGTGGATGTTGCACAAAATAAATAAATTAAATGTTTTCAACATCAGCATTATCTCAGCATTATGACTTTCTATACAAACAGTACATGATAAGTACAACCAAAGCTTCGGAGGAGAGCGAGAGGTGGTCATGGAGAAATGAGGTTTCCAAAACGAAAGCAATAAAAGAAAAAACAAACAAAAAAAAAAATAAAATAAAATGCCATTTTGGTGGGATCTTTAAAACTCCTGGTCTGTCTCCACAAACCAAATTCTTAATTTATACCACATCAAGTAAGCTGTCTAAAAAAAGTCCCTGTACAAAGAAAAAAAAAACGGAAAATAAAACATTCACTACAACAACCAGGGGGGAAAAGAAACTAAACAAAAAAAACAAAAAATGGCTGACCTCAAGAAGTTCACAACCACATTAATACAGTTACATTTCTCATCACATAAAAACCGTTCCTTTCCAGAAAGAAAACCAGAAAAAGAAAAACTGCAGTGCTCCATGCTGACGAAGGAACACTCACAGGCACAGCAAAATTGGTACTGGATATCAATATACAAAAGAATGATGCACATTAGTTTCATCTGATAGTACTGTAACACAAAACCATTATAGAGTACATTGAAACATTGCTATTAACCATTATAAATCTGCTGTTTTGCTACTGTAACTAAGTTTGTCTGTCCATTCCATATATTGTATAGATACTAAAGTACAAGAAATTACTATGCATGTTTCCGTATATTGTTATGTATTTATACTATAATTACAGATAATGACGGAGAAGGGCCACTGGTGTGGCGTGGTAAAATGAAGTCCAAAGAAACAACAGAGAACATTTCCTTCTTGTGTATATATGCTGTTAAACAGTGGGATAAAAGGAGTTATTGTTCACTGAACCCTCTGACCCTGAAAATTTAGAAGTGGATCTGGAGAAGTGAGAGTCGCAGACAGAGCCCTTGGCATCAGTAAATGTGTTATCACCGACGCTAGCGTGAAGTGTTGAGCTAATCCAGTAAGAACCAGTTGTCCTACAGACAGAAATGCCAACCGCGTGTTCACACTTCAGTGTTATTCCCAGTGCAGAAACCGTCGGCCAGTTTGAGGTCATATCTACACGTCTTCCATATCTAACCAGGGTTGTTGACACGAGAACTGAAAACAAATGTTGCTCACATCGTCACAAGTCTGAAGATGTGGAGGAGGAATATACATTCATTGTTGACCTTAGCAGCAGAACCCAGCGAGCCCCAATGTAGGTGCAGCAGTACAACCACAAGGCCGGCCTGTCAGTCAGGGTTAAGGGAGGGGGAGTGAGGGGGGTTGCCTCAAGACAAGATCTTGGGGCACTAAATGGAAAAGCAAAGCCGATGGTGTGTACATGCTGCACCTTCAGGAAGGAAAAGGCTGCTGGTGTGGTCCCTGCCTTCACTTTGTTGCAGAAAAAAAGAGTCAAGTGCACTTTGCTAGAGCCTCAAACGCCACTTTCAGGAGTCATCAAGACCAATCCAAGTCGAGCAAACTCAAGTTTTTGTATCAGGGGCCTGATGTACAAACTCAAAAGTATCCCCAGTGACTATGTGTGCTTGTGGTTTCAGCATTGGAGTTGCATTGTCTGTCTGGAGAAAAGAGTTTTTCCTGTCATTTGAGCGCCTGTGTCACAACTAAAGTGCAAACCATGTTGTGGGTCATGTTTTTTTTTTTTTTCAGTTCACAACAACAAGGAACAGTGTGGGAATAACTGCTAACGGCCTTTAGGTGATAATGAAGTCAGCATGAACGTCGGACAACGCTAAATTATTATTCAAAAAGGGACAAAAAAAAAAAGTCTAATTAAATATTCGGTCCAGGACATGAAGGCTTGTAAGAGAGAAGAGGCATGCTCGTTTACAACTAAGGCAAACCACGAGAAGACTGAGTGCAAGAAAAAAAAAAGGGATTTCCAAATGATGGTGAGCGCTGATGAGCGGTCACCAGGATGAAGTTTAAACAGGTTGACTCATGATGAATGCTGTTTGGAGCATTAAAATAAAGGCACCTCTTTATTATAGACCAAGTTCGCAGAGGGGACTAAACAGTTTAAACTGACGGGACCGTTGTTGGGTTTTACCTACGCGTGCCAATTGTCGATACGACCTGCGAGTGGATTTGATTCTCGGTGTGATGTGGTGTGGAGACAATAAGGCTGGAGAGAGGAGATATCTGCTATGGATCGAACAATCTGAGCTCTCTCAAGTGCATAATAATAGTTCACATGACTGCCATACTGCCAGCTTAAACTGGAACAACGAAAAAAAAACCTGTCAGCTCTGACCAAATGGCCCAGGATAGATAAAAGAGCTACTGGTGGACTGAACTAAAAAAAAAAACAAGGGGACCAAGCCACAGACCAGTGTCAGTCTTTGGAATCAAAGAAAACATTCAGGCTACAAAAAAAAAAGACAAAAATTACAACAAAACAACTTTGAAAAGGCAGCGGAATACACAAAAAAGAGACCAAGCATTAGTGTTTGTAAACCTCTATTTCCTACAAAAATGGCAATAAAATAAATACGATTTTTTAAAAATATAAATACCATCATTAAGTGCTATTCACTAGTGAGTGCTTTTTAAGTCTTTTTTTGTAGAAAAATATACATTATTTACATTTGTTTTTTAAAAGCAAGCATGATATTTCCCTGTCCATAATAAAAAGACAGATAACAGACAAGGCTTTAAAAGACTTAATACAAAAAAAACAAAAACAAAAAAAACATTTTTTCATAGTAATGGTTATAACAACAGGCCAAGAAGAAAACAAGCTGTGTGAAAAGTCAATTCAAGGGCGTGAGGTTTGGTTTCTCTCTGCTGCTGTAATTTGGAACGTGATTCAAAAGTCTGAGCTTATATATAATTATTACCAAAAGTTTTTTTTAGAACAACAACAGCATGCACAAACTTGCGATACATCTGTATGTTTCTGTGAGATCCATGGCTGTTTTTGCTGGATCACAGCTTCCCCTCAAAAAAAAAAAAAAAAAAAAAAAATCAATTATAAATATGTCTACTAAAGCACATCAGTAGGGTTTCTCCAGTCCCTCGGCTGTCAGTCCACCAGAATCTCTAGCTGCCTCACTCTCTCAGGCCAGAGGCTTAATCCCATCGATAACACGTCTGCACAGCTACCAAGCTGTCAAGACTAAAAGTCAATTTAAGTACAACGGATGGCAACATCCCCAGATATCATCCTTTTACACGAATGGCCAGTTTTGTTTTTTATAACAAATTTACATTTCTACCCCCCTTGTCTCTTTTCTCTCTCTCTCTCTCTCTGTGGCCACTGCTCCCCCTAGTGTTTCCACCTGGACAGCTCGTATCAGGCTGCTGTAACACAGCAGCTCTTATTTACAGGGTTACAAGCTTCTTTTTTATTTATTTATTTTTTATTTTTAAAAAAAAGCCTGATTAGGGGAAGGTTCCACTAAAATCACGACGACTCTGAAGGCATCAGGGCACATTCAGACAGGGAGATATGCATCAATAACAGCTGACACTGAGATAAAAAAGAAGAAGAAAGAAATTCAAACGTGGTTCAGAATTTTTCTTTCTTACTGAAATTACTCTTTCAAGTCCCTTCAACAAATTGCACTTTGGTGTAAAATGGAACCAAGTTCTTTGATTTTTTTTTTTTCTCTTCTATGTTCACATCTCAGCATTAGTGGACCATAACATATTAAGAAAATTAAGGAGGATGGGCCAATGTAAAAAAACTTATGAAGGGGGTAACTTTATCATCCAAATGTAAATGAAAGTTAATATTGCAATGTTTGTGAAGGCGCTAACCGTTTCTTAACTCACCTCTGAAGGTGAAACTTCCCGTGCCAAATGTAAATGAGACAAAAGGAGGCACAATATGTTGGAATTTCTACAAATGGCCCCTCCTCCAAAATGGCCTTCTTGTATATACAGTACGACCCACGACCGCTGTCTTGCTGCCGTGTTCTGCCAACACCAGCAGCAGAAACCCTGACAGAGCTCGTGCCCTGTTGGCAGCTGTGATCCTACGTGGACCAGACCCAGAAAATAAGCTTAAAGCCACGACAAACCCCTGGCAGGGGGAGGCGTCTTCAGGACATTGTGGCACCGCTGCTCAACAGACTTGCAGTCCTCTTTAAAATGTTTAGATATCAGTTGAGGAACTTGCGACACTTCTTGGCGCCGCAGTTGCAGGGCAGCTTGTTGCTGGCATCCTCAATAGGGAACTTGTAATCGTAGGTGAGCTCCTCTCCACAGTAGATACGCCGAGAGGCAAAGATGACGATGTGCTTCTGGCTGTCCACGGTGATGACCCGAGAGTAGCAGTTTGGCTCGCAGGAGTGGTTGATAAAGCGGGCAGCGTTGCCATGCACGGTGGCGTCTACCACCTCGTAGTCATCGATGCGAAACATGTAGCAGCCAACCCCCTTTGAGGACAGAAAGGACAGCGGTTGCATGATTAATGCATCAGTTTTTGAGTTGATATAATAAAAATTTAAACTCAAAATTCTTTCCCAAGATCTTACCTTTCCATCATAATATTTCTCCCGTTTGTCGGTGAGCACAGACCGAATGACATTTCCAGAGTATTCAATGACCATCTCCGCGGCATCAATGGTTTTCTTGCAGAACAGACCTCGGCCATGAATGGGAGACCTGCAGAAGGATACGTTTTTTAAACTCTCGTCTTCGCATCAAGTCTGTTCAGACTTTTCTTTAAGTTGTTGAGCTGAAAGTGTACAAAAGATTTCATTTGATGCCAGGGCGACCACAACAATCAACAGACAGCGACTGGTCCAATGGCTCATCTCACCGTAACCTAAATGATTCATAAATGATTAACAGTTAAAGCAGTGCCGATCTAACCTGTAGACTCCAACAGTCTCCTTGGAGGTGGCCTTGAGCTGTTTGAATCTCACAGCCAGCGGTAGCTCCATGGAGGCACGCCTGCAACAACAGTATAAAATAAGAAATGCTGACCTTTTCTCAATAACAATAAGATAAGATAACATCATGCCTTTATTGATCCACAGGTGGGAGAGTTTTTTTTGTGCGCTGTAACTGACCTGGCAGTCCTGAACTGCCCTTCGTCATCATCGTCTTCTTGCGGCCTGTACTCGGGAGGCTGGCGGTGTTTTGAAGCCAAGAAGTTGAACATGTCAAATACAGACCTCCTGGAAGGGGAACAGGTGGAGCAGACAGCAGTCAGAAACACAAACACACAAGATCAGAACAGGTATATTCACAACGTCGATTAAGAACAATTTTCTAATTGGGAGAATTAAAGTCTGAAAGAAATGTCTTGGTTATCCGTCTAACTATTGTCTGATGAATCATTACCCAAACAATCGTATTTCCTGCATTGTTTATTAACAGTATGTACGATAAAAATAAGTGTGGTGATAGAAGTAGTTTCTATTTGGTTGTCTGCAACTGCTGATCTTTGGTCACAATATGTTCATGTGTTATCCTTGAGATACAGACATTTATCATGTGTCTGCTTGCTGCATTAGGCTCTGGTATACCTGTCTGCTCTCCCTGCATCCAGACCCTGCAGCCCACTGTCACTACACTATACGTGTATGTATATGTACAGATTGCTTCCTAACCTGTGGTTGATCTCTGCACGAGCCGATCCGTGGGGGTTGATGGGGGGTTCATCGGTTTCCTCTGGTTTGTGGAAGCGGAAACGGTAGCTCCGGCAGTGCCTGGAGCCGTAAAGCTGCTCCAGCAGGAAGACCACAGCCTCGTGGACGACTCCCAGCATCCTCAATCCATTCACACCTGAGAGGAGCAAAGAAACACATCAACTGTGAATCGTTTGCATTTTCCATTCAAAAAAGGTCCAGATACGTATCAGTGGAAACGATGAAACGCGTTCTAAATAGCAACACCATCATCTGTTCAGAATTATGTCTCACCTTCAAAAGAGAGCTCTTTGAGTCGTGCGTTGGAGCGAGCTTCCTGCACCTTATCGGTCAGCGATTTCCAAGCCTCTGTAATGGGACAGGCAGTAAGGACAGGACAGTTCAATACTTCACACACGCACACCAGCAGCACTTTAACGACCAGTGTGTAGGACTTAGTGGCATCTAGTGCTGAGGCTGCAGATTGCGATCAACTGAATCCCCTTCGCCTCACTCTCCCCTTCCCAGCATGAAGTAGAAACTACAGTAGCTGTAAAACTGGTGACAAATGTAAAAAGCCTAAAGCCAGTTTAGACATTCTGGGCTGTTGTACAAACCAATAGAGCCACCTAAAATCTTACAAACTACACCTTTAATTCATTTTCATCACCTTTATATGAATGGATGTGTAGTATATAGTTGAAAAGTAGTGCAAGTAACCTTTTATGTAACATGTTATCAAAGAACGCCGGATGCAGTCAGAAAAATCTGGTTAATTTTTTTATTTACAGCAATGATATGTTAAAATGTAGTCTACACACACAAAGAGGACGTTGTTTCTTTGTGACTGCATGTACAACAAGCCCACAAACCACGTGTTTGCATTCTCTCACCTTCGATACTCTCACAGCGGATGTGGAAGCCGTCCTCACTGCAGATTTCAAAGATGATGCCCTTCTTGGGTTTGCTATCCAAGCCTGTATCCCTGCTGTTGCCATCCTGGTCAGGTGGTGAAGTCACAGCAAGAGATCCTGCTGCCCCAGCTGCAGACTGTTTGTCTTTTCCCACAACTTTACCCGGTAAAACAGGACCTTCAGATGCCTTCTTCTTCCCGAGCACACTGGAAAAGATTTGAGGCAGGCATTAGAACTCGTTCATGTGGTCAGTGTGGAAATGGGCACCTAGCATGGATGACTCCATACCTCTTGTTGGTTCCCTTGTCTGTGGGCTTGCCTGTGTCCATGGGTTCAGGGGAGCTCAGCTCTCTGGAACTGCTTGCAAAGAAGATAAGAAAGGGGCAAGGTGAGAAAAAATATATTTTCTGTATTTGAAGCAAACTGTATTTAAGATTACGTTAATATAATAGCAGAGGAAAGAGAAACAAATTTAACTTTGATAAAAAACAAAACTTGTTCTCATTATTTTCAATGTCAAATTCATTATGCATAACTCGCTTTAGAAGGTATTTGATGATTACTTCCATGTATTCATGCAAAAAGGAATAAAGTGAAAACACAATATCAATATCAAAATATTCTCACTGTCTTCCTGCAGGGTTGATTTGATGTTCCTCCGCCTGAGAGGCCTTGAGCTTCTTCACGCTGGTTAAGTCTGTACTCTGTCTGCTCCTCTTTGTTTTCTGTTTGCCTTTCTCTGCTCCTAAAAGTGCGACTGCTGTGGTGGAGTTAGGCGGCCTCTGTTCTAATGATCTGGAAATGGGAGTTGTTCTACTGCTCTGAGAGTGTGCAGAGGCTTGAGTGAACACTCCAACACGTCCCTTGGCAGGACTTAGAGGGTTGGCTGGGCCAGCGGCTAAAGTAACAGTGGTGTTTGGACAGGAGTCCACAGTCTGGGCTCTGTTAACAGACTGAGACTGATGCTGTAAGTGGACATTACCACCTTCTGTCTCTCCTTGCTGGTTGACAGTCATGCTGATAGTCTGTTGGGAGGGCAGGACGCAGATGCTGCTAGCTATAGACGTCTGCACAGAGGAGCTGAGCTGTGACATCAGAGGAGGTCCTCCTGGTGCTTGAAGGACCATTGGCTGATCTGATAGGCCCAAGCCATGTGGACCTGCTTTAAACAGGAGGTTGCTTATTGGCCCTGTGATCTCAGTAGAGCTGAGGACAGGAGTGGAGAGGGAGACTGACCCTGGTGCAAGAAGGCCAGTAGCTCCTCTAGAGGGCACAGACACAACATTCAACACTGACTGGCTCGAGCTGAGACCAGAGACGGTGCAAGGTAGGAGGTGAGTTGAGGAATCGTGACCTAACATACCAGGTTGGGCAGGACCAGGAATTCTCTGCTGAAGGATAGTGGTTGGATCCAAGTACATAACCCCTCCTGGTTTTGGTCTCTTGATAATATTTGGGACCTTGCGCTGAGACGTGGAGAGGGTGCTTAACTCAACCAGGCCCCCAGGTTGGCCGGGGATACTAGCAGTAATCTGAGGTGAAGACAGGTTGATGAGGGTCATGTTGGGAGGGCCCACTTCAGACGGGGCCAGAGTAGGCTGGCTACGGGAGCGGGCCAACTTTTTGCTTTTTCTTGGCAGACGAGAGATCGGCCTCTTTTTGCCGTGAGCAGAAGCGAGAACAGTCGGGGAAGAAGTGAGCGAGGAAGGACTGGAGACTATGGCAACACTGTGACCTAACTCGTGATGTCGACCGGCCTCTGAGACCAGAATCTGTGGCTGGTCATGCAACCCAATGAGAATCCCTGAGGTGGTGCTGGGGATTCCCGTCTGGAAGCCTGTCTGTGTGGCTCCTGTAAAAGTGTGAATCTGGGAAGGGTGAGACATGGTGCCCAGGACTTTTCCCCCAGCAGGAAATATTGACTGGGCTGTGGATAAACCAGTATTTAACCCTGGGGTAAGTGTCATAGAGCTCAGCACTGGTTGAGAGCTAGTGTCCATCACTCCTGTGGCACTAATCTTTTGGGTGACACCATTAGGGACAGGCTGAAGAACGTAGAGAGGATGGAACTGCGGACTGACCACGATGAGCTTGTCAGGGCCTGGTTTGATGACTGCTGGGCTGGAAACCTGAGCCTGGGATGGTCCTGGGCCAGGAACTGGACTAGGGCTGCCTGCAGCTGCGGCTGATGCTGGGAGGTACTTCTGAGGCAGGGATGGAGAACTCGGCAAACCGGGAGTACCAGAACTCCTGGGAACATCCTGGTTACCTGGAGGTTCAACCACCTGGCCGATGGCAGGGCTGGGAATAAACTGCTCTGGAGTCATGTGACCTTCTGTGACCTGAGTGTCCCTATTTCCCAAAGCTGTAGCATCGTGCTGATTCTCCGATGGAGACACACCCGGCCCTGCTCTTTTCTTGTCCCCACTCTTTTCTCCACTTATTGTTTCTGTGTCAGTGGTCAAGCCCAGCATGGAGCGGTCTGAGGTATCGGAGATGAGACTCCCAGCAGTGTGGTTCTGGCTGGTGCTGACAGTAGGGCTCCGTGTGGTCAGAACAGAAAGGTCGGAAGGCAACTCCAGCGGAAGATATGGCTCCTCTACGGATATGGAGCTATTCACACTACTCTCCACTACACCTCCACTCTCTGCACTGGGCATCTGCTGGGAAAAGTCATCAAACAGAATATCTTTGCGCCGGTTGACATCCACATAGCCCTCATCCAGAAGCAGCTCTGAGGAGGACGACTCAGACTGCTGACCCAGGGCCTGCATTGACATGGAAGGTGTGTTGAGGACAAACTCCATGATGTCCGATGGCAAAATGTTACCACAATCATCACTGTTGTTGTTGTCGGAGTCTGATTTGAGCAGGTCTGTGCTGAGGGACAGTTGGGCCTCGAGCGGATCCTGACCCTGACTCTGCGGCTGGGACTTGACCCCGCCTCCTAAAGGAAGGCAGTTTTCTTTCTGGTTCTTTCGGCCTTCGCGCGTGTTGCCGCTCACTGCTCCACCGCTGTTGTCAGCCTCCTTGCTCGAGTCATGGGAGTCGGGTTTCTCGCTGTGCCTTTCTCTGCCCCTTCTCTTAGGAGTGCTCTTGTGTGGGGTGGAAGAGGAGGTGGCTGTAGTGGTTGTGGTGCTGGTGGTGCAGATGCTGGTATCACTTTCTGAGCCATCATCAACGCCATCAAGCTGACCAATACGCTGCTTGCCTAAAGACCTTTCAAACAAAACAAAAGGCGACATGTTGAATTATTAGAGACAAAGGATCACAATCAATCAAATAATAATAATAATAATAATGGGCACTTACAAAGCGCTTAGCATGTCCTCTTCAGCTTTTCCTTGAGCCCTCTGTTGCTGCTGCTCCTCATCTTTTAGAAAGCGCTGAAGCTGTGATCCCCTTCCCAAACACTGATCTATCCCTTCTATAGATGGCAGGCCCTCACCAGGGTTGATTATCGTTCGGGTGAAGTTGTAGTAGTAAGGGTCTTTACCCCTCTGTTTTATTCCGCTGTCGTCATCCTCTTCACTGTCCACCGACGAAGACGTGGTGCTCATATCATCCGCTCCGTCCACCTGCCCCTCAGCAGACTTCTTACGGCCACCAGTCCTCCTCTTAAGCATGGCCCCGGCTCCATCCCCGCTGCTGTAGAAGGGAAGGTCCTCTTCACCATACGAGCGAACCCCATAGAAAGGCGTGAGGCCAAAGAACATGTTGGAGCGGGCACGGGCACTGCGCCGAGGGTAACGCCGTTTGGCTGAGCCTGATCCGTCACTGTCATCCTCGTGGTGTTTATCATCCATACCTCTGTCGTGATCATCTTCAGGGCCATCGCCCTCATCCTCGGTGCCTTGAGCGAGGAGGCCGTGGTGGTCTCGGCGCTCGCCACGCGAGTGCCCCTTACGCAAATCGTCTTCTTCTGTCTGAGTCTGGGTGTCAGATTCAGAGCTGTCACTGCTGCTGGCAGAGGGTGAGGATAAGAGAGCGGAACGGGCAGAGCGACGGGTCCCCTGACCGGCAGGAGAGACAGTGGAGGTAGTGGTCGTGGGACAGGAGGAAGAAATGCCACCAACAGTGCTGGTCCCGTTAGGGTCAGTCTTGATATCAGTCTTTAGTAGAGGTACAGATGGGGGTTTCACTGACCTCTTTTTCTCTCTAGAGGACAACTGATTAGTTGTTGGTTTGGTGTGAGACTGGGAAGAGGTCTTCACTCCTTTCTCTGGAGCTAAACCCCCCTGCTGTAGCTGCTGTAAGTTGTCCAGACTGGAGCTGTTCTTCCTCTCAGGACAAGAGTAATTTTCTCTGCTCTTTGAGGATGACCTGTCCCCTCCCTGGTTTTCAGGCTTCTCCCCCTGAGCCTTCCCGTGAGCTTTGGTGCTGTTTCCAAGCACTGGACCTTTGCTATTGCTGCTGTTGTGAGAGCTGGGGTTCGTAGCATGTGTGTTGGAGCTGCCAGTAGCTTTAGTATTATTGTTGAGAAAGGGGATTTTGTTGCTGCTGTTGCTGTTTTGGAGACTCTTCTCTCTTTCACGGTCTTTGGACACTTCTCTGCTGCCTGCTGTCTTAACTTTGGGGTGTTTGTCTTTGGCAGCTGAGGCTGCAGCTGGTGAGGCCAGGTGCATGGAGCCTCGCTTGACAACATCATCTTCTGCTGGTGTCCTCGACGGCCACATAGGCTTCATAGCTGCTGCTGTGGCTGGACCTGATGAGTAATCATTTGATTTCCGTGCATTGGACTTCTGATATGAAGACTGCGGGGAGCCAGATTTCCCAACAACAGAGTCCTTATGAAGTGAAGCTGGCATTAAATTTCCAGTGCCACTACTACTCTCCTTCCCTGAGCTGGCCTTAGACTGGGTGGTGTTGGTGGGGGTGGACCGGTGACGAGGCAACAAACTGAGGTTCCCGGGGACATCCTGGTCTTTTCCTCCGTGTTTCCCCTGCTTGTCTGTCTGCTTGACGCTGCCACCTCTCTGCTGACCAGTGAGAACAGCAGTGCCCACAGGAGGGGAGGACTGGCCTGAGCCTGCAGGTGCCAGTCTGGGGCTCTTACTCTCACCTCCAACCGGTTTGGACTGACTGCCATGGTGACTATCTTTCCCTGAGCCAGAGTCTTTGTTTTTCTCTGTGCTTCTATAACTGGAATCTCTAGAGGGAGGTCTACTCTTGTCAGTGTCTCTGCTAGACAGTCTGTCTTTACCTTGGCCTGAGTCTTTTCCTGTTTCCCTGCTATATTGTTTATGCTTCTCAGAGTCTCTCATCCCTGCATCTCTACTGAGTGATCGAGCCTTTTCCATATCCTTATAGCTGGCATCTCTAGAGGATGATTTACTCTTTTCCGTTTCTCTATTGCTTGACTCTCTGCTCGTGTGTCTCCCCTTCTCAGAGTCTCTGTTCAATTGTCTACCCTTTTCTGAATCTCTTAACGGATCTCTACTGAGAGGTCTTCCCCTCTCAGATTCTTTCAGACCTGAGTCTTTACTCAACGATCTCCTCTTTTCTGGGTCTTTGGCTGGTATTTCGCCCTTCTCAGAGTCTTTTTGCATGTGTTCTCTGGATGATCTATTCTTGTCCGAATCCTTAGAAGGTTGGTCTTGACTCGACCCTCTCCCTTTGTCTGCATCCCTCAGTGCTTGGTCCCTGGATGATTGCTGTCTGTTTCTGTCTGTGGAGATTTGTCTTACTCTGTCATCATCTCTCTGGACTGGACTCTTTGCCGAGTCTTTGCTGAGGTGTTTGGACCTTTCTGGGTCTCTGGCGGGGGAGGGGATGAGGGGAGGGGGTGAGGTAATGGGTCGTGACATAATCTGAGGAGGGGAGGTCACACCTCTCTGTCTGTTCAGCTGGTGGTGGTGGGGAGAAGGAGAGAGAGAAGGGGAGCTGTGGCGACGTGAGTCAATATTCCGCATGCCAGGGTTTACCAAAGAGTCTCCTACTGTCACAATCTCATGGCTTTGGGGCTGAGAAGTACCTCCTACAACATAAAAGAAAAGGAAATTGAATTGGAGAGTACTCTGTGGAAAGCTTGACAGCCAACAATTTAAATTCATTTCCACAAAGGAATATCAAAATAAACCAAATTCTTCCAAAAAGGTAATGCACATTCGTACCTGGAGAGGGCATGGGCCTGGGGCCTTGTGAGCGCTTACAAGGGGGGTAGCTGGGGTGTCGGTTCCTGGTGTAAACCCTGAGCTTGGGGGTGTTGGCGGGGGAAAGTGTGTCAGAGCGCCTTGGGGATTCAAATGGATCAGGAAAGTCTAGATATTGAGAGACACAAAACTGTTTAGTCCCAAATATGGCACATAATGTAACACACCTGAACTATATAAAGTCACCATAGTCTCTAGGTTACCTGTTATGGGAGGTGGGCTGTGTGCTATCGTGCGATTCTCCTCAGGAGCCATCATGTTTTTTAGGTCAGACTCAGCCACTGGAGGGTGACAAACCAGGATCTTACAGGTATACACACAGCGCTTTCGAGCATCTAAGGTACTCCAGTACACCCTTGAACACCTGGAGGGAAGACATTTTTATTTAGTTTGACTCTATTAACTTTCTCCCAGCAGTCAGGTGTACTTTAATTGAAGAGAGGATAGTAATAGTGGTGCTTAAAATAGCAAGAGAAGACTTTCAGGTAAATGAGAGGATAAAAAAAACAAAACAAAAAACTTACTGGTATCCTACAGGGAAGAGTTTGCGTTTGCAGTCTGAGAGTTCTGTCAGTATCCCCAAACAATCAATGGTCATGGAGCCTGCAATGATGGTATTTAAATCAGCTTTCAAGGAAAGTCAAGTAAGTGAGAATAAATGGTAAATGGACTGTATTTATATAGAGCATTTCAACCACTCAAAGCACTTTTCCACTACATATCTCATTCACCCATTCAAACACAGATGGCATTGGCTGCCATGCAAGCTGTCAACTACTCCTCAGTTTATCGGCAAATCAACCTACCGATCATCATGTGGACATTTTCAGGCTCCAGTCCTGCCAGCCACTTCCTCCTGAGACTTATGCCCTCCAGATCCACCAGGATCCTGCGGGTCACCTCAAATCCAGACACTACCTAAAGAAAAAATACACAAACACAGTTGAAGAGAACATTAAGAACAATAAGTCAAGTTTCAAAAACTTGAATCGACTATTTTATTTGATGAGCTATTGATTATTTAATCATTAATAAGAATTTCTTACTTCTCCCTTAATGAGGTCCCTGTGCTTTGGACAATAGACTTTCTTGTCCTCCAGGAAGACGCAGTGGCACTGGCGGGCGCACATGAAGTGGTAGTTACTGGTGCAGGAGGTTAGGCAGCAGCCGACTGTGGCCCCTGGCTTCTGACACTTCTCACAGCGCTGAATACAAACCACAACAAGTTGTTATTGTCTGTCCTACAACTATATATTGAAAATAGAGTGAATGAGTGAAGTGTCTTACCAGCTGTTTTCCCCTGAGAACAGCCATGTGAACATTTTTCAGAGAGCCGTCATCGTCCTCAAACACCTCGGCAGACCACAGGGCACAGTTCACATGGGTCCAATCATTCTGACCGATGTACAACAGCCTGCCTCCCTCCTGAAGATAAACAGGCATGTTATAAGTGACACAAAGACATTTTTAAGTGCGTCAGAGAGTACAAATAGATTTCTGACTCACATTAGTGTTCTCATCTCCATACTTCAGACACAGAACACATTGCCTGTTGTCACTAACGCCTGGCGGAGGAGGAAGCTCTGGGCTATCTTCACGGTCTGAAGAGGAGACAGCATCAAACAAAGTGACGAGATGTGCAAAAATTGGTATTATTTGTGTGTACATTTGTAGACCGCCTTACCAGGTAGGAGTGGGGGTGGAGGGGGTAGAGATGGAGGGAGAGGAGGTGGGGATGTTGGAGAATCTGGTTCACCAGGGGTTTTAGGCCGGGGAGCTGGGATGATCTTTTTCATGAGGTGGGGGTGCTCAGCGCGAGAAAGCTCCTGTCTTTCCTGCCACTGGGCGTAGTTGTGGTCCAGGGATGGAGGCAGCACAGCATTCGGAAGAAGCCCACTGCTGGAGAAGAATGACATACAGAGAAAGGCAATATTAACTGATGTCCTATTATTATGAAGTTTAATCTCTGAATGAATGTAATGTTTTTGCACAATAAGTTACAACAAGTTATGGATATAACTTTTGTAGCAGATGTCAATTTTCATACTAATATGCCAGCACAGACATTAAACAGGCATAGAACCAATGATAGCCACGGGATCCACAGGATGGATCCTGGATTGGAGCACTGATACATAAACACAATAGACCGAACTGACAAGTAAACCACAATTAGACCACAAATATGCATCAAAGAGCCCTTCAAGTGAAATGTGACACTGTCATGGTTTGCCTCCCACCACGCTTGCAGGATAGGCAGAATAAATGGTCTAGGAAAGCTGAGAGCTAAATATAAGCTGGCGAGTTAGTGAATGAGTGAGTGAGAAAGTGTGAATGAGTGTTGCTTTCCAGTACAAGCAGCAGTAAAACCATACTATTCATTTACAAAGTGAAAGGTTCAGATAAAGGGGGGCTATTACCTTTGAGTTATTTCTAATAATGTGGAATTATAAACCTGTAATCTCTGTAAACAGCATCAATTATTCAATATGATCCTTTCATTATTAATCGCTGATGTAAAAGCGTGCGCTTTAATCAATATCTGCTGTCCTCGATAAGTTTCAAGTAACTGCTCAGACGTTCAGACAAACTACTTCCAGCTAAGAGGAGTTGATTTCATTGATCCTGAGTTGATAAAAGGTAGCACATAAAAATATAGACACTGAACTTATCTTAATAATCATAAGAATCAGTGACATTCTGTGCACGGGTCTCCAATCATCTATTATCCACTTACATTCACCACTAAGCTGTCCAGTGGGCTCATTAAGTCAGACAAACTGTGGAATCAATTTCATTACTGCAGCTTTAAATCTCGACTGGGACCATTAATCACAGGCATTGTCCTGAGATAAGCCGTGCTGAAAGAAAACCACTTCATTGATCCACTCTGCTCAGTCACTAATTTCTTAAGTTGTTAAAAGAATCTCTGTCTGTGTTTGATGTCACGGCAGAGACAGCGTTTTAGCTGTCATTCCCAAAACTGAACATCACACAACTCAACCACTCAGAAAAGATAGTTTGACTGTTTTATGAAATCCTGATCCCACCCGCTGGCTGTTATTTGCACTCATTTTAGGTTGTTGGTGAAAGTCAGCCCACATATTTTATAAATATTAGTTCACTGCTTTCTGCTCCCCTCAGATGATGGTACAGCTTCTCTTTGAGAAACCACATCTTACTCGTCATTTCAATAATTATAGACCAAAAAGTTCTTGAAAAAAGGCAGCTCTTCTCCAAGCTCTTTGGATGGGTTCACGTTACAGGAGTATTAAGTTCTCTTCTCTGTAATTACAAACATAACTTGCACTACAAGTTTAGAAAATAATGGCACATCACACATTTCACAATACTGTTAAGATGAAGCGGGCTGCTTGCTCGTGGGCGTTGCTCAAATATTGACTTTCAGGCTTTCTTCAAATTACTTTGAGCTTGTCCAGACAAACAAAGCTTTGACAGTACGTACATGTCGACTTAATTTTCAAAAACATTTTTAAATAATTACATCACAACACTGCAAAAGTAATCTAGAACCAGCTGGTGAAGATAAATGATGGCTTACATAACTGTAATGAGTTACTCAGGACACACTGAAGACTATGTAATATGTACGACGTCCTGTACGGACTATGCCGCAATAGACACTCACTTGGCAGAGACGTTTTGCCTTTCCCAAAACCTGGACTCCTTCACTTTGAACCACGGGAAGATTCGGTCCATTTGCTGAAACAGAAATAATTTAATGAAGACTGCACATCACATTTTAAAGCACTTGCATGGACCTACATTTGACGTAAGATAGTGATTAGTGATAGTGTACCTCAGCAGAAAACAAGCCCTAGCTTGATGTTACCTTGACCAAAATACTTAACCTACTTTGTACCTGCTACAGGGGAACAATCAGAAGATGAAGGAAATATGAGCTTGTGAGCTTGTGCGTAAACCTGTGTGTGAATATGGCGTCATATAACCTGATAAACAACTAAATCTGATGTATTGTCATTGTGTCATTTGTGAGTACTTGTACCATTTGGTTGTGTCTTCTGCACAACTAAGAACCACTAAATCGATCTGAGGTTCTTACCCGAATGAAGAAAGACTTGACCATGCTGTTGGCTTTCCTGCTCTCAGGCTGGCCACCGTCACTGTTGATGGCCGTCTGAATGATTCGCACAATGTCATCACTGAACTCCAGCTGGGAGAGAAATGATGAACAGACACACACACGCAGAGAGTAATTGTTTAAACATTGAAGGGCTGATGAACACTGGTACAAAGGTCATTAGAGTAGCTGCCTATGTTGATTTATCATTATACAGCACAGGCCTGACCACAGATTCAAGAGACAGGAACACACACAATGAAATCTACCACAGAGAAATGCTTTAAAATAATAATTATTTCATATTTAGACTACTTTGCAGGAGCTTGTGATGGCGCCTGAATCAAATCATTAGACAGACAAAATGTTTACCCATAGTTAGTCTGCATAGATCCTTCCCATCCTCTAAAAAATGTACAGTTCGTCAGAGGAGCAGATTCACCGCTCAAAAGAAAACATACTGACCACTGAATTATAGCGGCCTTGATCCATCTTTTTCTCAACAGACTCCAGGTCTGGAGGGGAGTCACTTGGAGGTGTGGGGGTGACTTCTGTCAGGACTGGAGGATCTGGGCCCTCTGGGGAACGACGCGATGGAAGACTCTCTTCTGTCTCTGGATTCAGCTCCGGAGGCTTCACCGCCTGCCCCAAAGTCAGAGTTTAGTTTAGTCTGTGGTTTGTATTCATGAGCGCAGCACCGTAAGGTAAGGTAGACCACTACTAAAAGAATGAATGAAAACCAAATGACACTATAATCCCAAATTGTGAAGAAGAAGTTGCGTTATCTGTGTCTAACCTGTCTGTAGCGTAATAGGTGTGAGGATGTGCGTGAGTTGAGCAGCGCAGTGAGGACGTGTCGAACGCAGCCCTGAAGCTCCCTCTCCAGCGCTGTCCTCCACTCGGCCGGATGGCGCTCGGTACACTTGGTACACGTGTAGGCAACGCTCTCTGGCAGCTTTGACAGCAGCTCGTACATTTCATCTGGATGGCAGGTGAAAGATGACAGGTCATTATTGCTCCCATTATTAGGTTTATTGTCTTTCTGTCTCATCAACATGACAGCACTCATGGGACAGACTTGTCAGCTGTCAGTGTCAACTGACAAGGAAAATGCAAACAGTGTTCTGCCTGTGAAGATCATACAGTAAACTTGTGTTGTTGGATTTTTTTTCAGGACCTACTGACCTGTCAGGTTCTCACACTTGGCATGAACCCAGTGGTTGCAACGGCCACACTCCATCATCTTGCTGTCGTAGTCATCATCATCGTAGCACTTATCACAAAGCGGGCAGAAGTTTCCTGAGAGAGCAGATGGTAAACTGTGAGTTTAGACCACGTCTTCTTCTCCTGTGAACAACATTTTGGACTCCACCTGCTTCTCACATACCTTTAGCAAAGAGTTTGGCACAGTCATGACACATGGAGAAGTCATGGGACCACTGAGCGTCCCAGGACTTCCCGGGTTTAGTGGCTCCACAACTCTTACAGCGCACACACTTGGTGCAAACCTGGAAAAGACAGAACACATAAAACAAAAAGTGGTGACTACGTGGCAAAGACTTGCAAGCAGTTGTATGAAGAGTCGGAATGGTGTGAAAGTGAGTAAAATGTTTTTATAGACACTGCCTGCGAGAGGGTCCCATGAATGCTAGTAACACAATCATGAGAAGCAGGACAAATGTGTGAACAAAAGGAGGAAAAAATGTGTGAGCGTGATGTTAGAGTTTGGTCAGGCACTGGTGAAACTGTTACAGTTACAGTTACATAAAGGTGAGAGGCTGCAGAGGAGTCTAAAGGAAGAGTGGTGTGTATCCATACCCAGACTCTCTTCTTCTTAGTGGGTCTGGTAGGGTGGTTGGGACCCAGGCACTCCGGGTGATAGCTGTTACGGCACTTATCGCACTCTAGCAGCTGCTGCTACGGTGACAGAGGCCAAAAATGAGATTAGATCATTTAGCAGGGAACATTACGGTTTTTAAACGCCGAACAAACAACACATTTCTGTTCACAGCAAATCCAAAACAAATACGGTATGTCACCTGTAAGTGGTAGTATTCACCTAAATAGCTAACGAATGTTGTTTTGAAATGAACAAATGAATGAATGAAAGATGTAACATTACAGTGTTTTTGCAGAGATTTAACTACAGAGCTCCCCTAAGTTTAGTGAGGGGCATATTCATAGTGGGCTTCACGGATGGATGAACAATCCATCAAAAGCATTACAATGCAGCGATAGTGTGAGCTGTAGAGCGCTGTGCTTGGCAGGGTTTGTAGACAGCCACTTTAAGCGGCAACTGCAGTCAAGTTTTCCTGTAGCACTGTGTCAACGTGATTAGCTTTACAACACACACAGCTATCCTGCAGAATCTTTTTTTTTAACCCCATTTGCAAACAAACCGCACATGAACACTTAAGCTATGAAAAGTTAACAACTGTTCCATGAGGCTTCCACTCTCAGTAATGATGTTTAAGGCGCACTAAAGGCACCCTGTGGAGTTTTTGTCCACTAGTAGCACTATGGATCAGGATTTTCTCAGTTTTATTTGGTACACATACAGATGGGTGACAAATTAAAAGGACAACAACATGGTGTTTTGCCATCACAAGCTGCAAGAACGGCTGCAATGCACCTTGTCGTTGATTCCACAAGTCTCTGAACTCTACTGGAGGGATGAACAAGGCCTTCCAAAAGATGTGCGCCCATTTAATGTCTGATTGTGGTGGTGGAGAGTGCTGTCTAACACATCAGTCCAAAATCTCAGAAGGTTTGAGATCTGGTGACTGTGAAGGGCAACGCATACGATTGTGACACCCCATGTGCCCTGAATTCCCTGAAGTTTTTCCTTTAATTTTATCTGCAGATGACGTACAATAAACGTTTCAAACTATTCCACTGATCTACAGGTGGTGGTAAAGTACCGAGAAACGCAGCAATGCGCCGGCAAAGGTAAGAAAAGTGGAGAAACTTTTTACGTTTTCACTCACAGAAATGTGTGAAAACGTTTATTGAGCAGAACTGACTGTATACAGAAATGTTGTTGGTTTACAAGAACACTCCACAGGGCACCTTTAAGTAGGATTTCAGATTGTGGGAGATATGATGCACGAGCAGCAGTCTGAAATTCCAGTAGCCACACTAGAAGCTGTGATTTCAAGCCCTCAAAGCCATGCTCTGTTGTCGATTCAGAGAGTGCCAGAGTCCTGCTGTTGTTGAGGCAGTTCTTTAGTCACACATAAAAGTGAGTTTGTGGCGACAAGAAATCAATTTTCTTAGCATTCAGATCATCAGCTGCTTGGTTTTTAATGACCAATAACCACCAACCATCTGTACAACTCAATAACATACCAAGAGCACAAAACAATTCAACAGGTGTTGCGTCGGACAAATATGTTTCTGCATAATTCTAAAGTGACAACCATACAAGGCTCACAGCATGCACATTTTACACAGGGCTTGAGTTAAATAATAAAATCATGGCAGGAATCCAAGAAGCTGATTAAGTGCTGTCTGCTGGCAGGCAAGGCCAGCGAGCTTCTTTCTAGGGAAGATTCTGCAGCCTTTACACACTGTCACTCTGCACTAAGCTGCTTTTGTGCACAGCTTTAAAAATCAACAGAATTGTACTGAATGGCTTACTTTAGTTTTCTGATGCTGGCGTCCGCAGGCCTGGCAGAATCTGCATCGTCGACAACACCAGTTTTCAAACTGCTCCTGGAGAGGGCGCTCTGATTCCCCCAGGCAAAAGAGATGGAACGGTTCACAGCACACCTGGCAGAAGACAAACTATAGACGGAGAGAAACGAAACACAGAGGAAGGTCGGGCGGAGAAAGATAAAGGCCGTTAAAATAACAGGGAAAAGTGCAAGAAATCTAAAATATCGTATTCAAGACAATAACCATTTGTTTACCTCAACATTTCCACTGCTTGCACATAAGAAGCAGAGCACCCTGGGTGTGACAGGCACAGAGGTGAGCAGGCTGAGGCCGCCAGCCTCCCACACCTTCTCAACATCATGGTCCCTCTTGAAATCCACTCTGATACGATGCACTCCGTCGCAGGGAGCTCTGGACTTCGTCTGGCCCCTAGTCGAGGGAGTGCTTAGCCAGTTTAAAGTACTGCTGCTGGGTGGTTTAGCAGTCAGCGGCTTCTCGGGTTCATCAGACAAGAGGAGGGTGACAGAGGAGGGTGAATGTCAGAAATTATACTCGGTTTGTACAGTGAGCATCCAAAGTTACAATGACTACTTCTTACCTTGTCTTTTGGTCTCTGTTTTGGAGATGGAGGAACAGAGCGAGAAGTTGGTTTCTTCAGCTGTTTTGATTCAACTGCGAAAAAAAGACAGGGCATAACGTTCAGATAAGAATGGCTTTAAGTTGAACCTTCTATGTTTAATACAAATCAATATATGTTCCTACCTGTATCTGAAACTGTTGTTGAGATCTGCGGTTGCAATGAGTGCTGCTGGGGCTTCTTCTTGGGCTCGCTCAGAGAAGTCTTGGGTGACGCATCTTTTTTTGAAGGTGCCTGACTAGGAAGAGGCCGTTGCTGCTGTTGTGACGGTTGGTGAGATTGCGTAGACTGAGCGGGGGAATTCTGGGCCGAAGATGACGGGGAGGAAGATGACGAGGATGAAGAAGATGACGAAGTGGAAGAAGAGGATGACGAGGAGGTGGAGGAAGATGTTGGTACAGACTGCTGTGGTTTCTGTCCCTTCTTACTGGGGACACTGCTTGTCACGGAGACCTGTTTGGTGTCTGCTGTCAGAACTGGAGACTGACTCTGGGCTGTGACCGCGCCGGCGGCCTGAAGGGGTTCGACCTGGGTAGGGGAAGATGCGAGGGCTGGAGATGGTTGCTTTGATGATGGCTGCTGTCTTGACTTCTCCTCTACCAGCTTGAGCGGAGGAGTTTCACTCTTTTTGCGAGGTGGCTCCTCCTTCGGTGGTGCAGGAGTCGGTTTGGGAACAGAGTCTAAGATCGGCCCTTTTACCGGATTGAGACCCTCCTTCTTCTCAGACAGCTTCTTGTTCTTCTTGTCTTTCTTGCCTTTGCCTTGCTTCTGAAGAAACATCTTTGAGGGCATCCACTGCAAGTTCTGACACTTCCTCATCCTGTAGACAAAAAAATTCAACATTTAATTCGTGAAGAATCACAATGAACTGTTTTCAAAGAATCATCAGTTGACACTTACTTGCAGCATTGCTTTTTAATGTTTCGTCCTCCAAATTTAGGCTTGTCGAGACAGTTGGTACAGATGCCGCAATCTTCTGGTACTTGGCAGCCTGAGCACTGGCCACACCGTCGCGAGCGACGCCCCTTCTTGGGAGGAGCTTCTTGAACAGCCTTTTGCCGTGTCTCCCGTGGCTTTATGGGAGGGGACTGAGGCTCTGCCTCTTCTGAGCCTGCTACCGATGACTTGTCTGTAACAGAAGGTACATCACGGATCGATGTCATCATTACTGAGAAATTATAGTACAGCATTTACTCGACTCACAAGGGTTCAAGACATTGGGATAGCTTTTTACAATACTGTGATAAGGTTCTTTTTAAAACAGTGACAAACTGTAATTCCCTTGGATGCCACTTCAGTGTCTATCCAATACTTTTTACCAATGTCCAATAGGATACACTCTCTTGCTTTTAGGACTTTTCTTAGCTGCATGAACAGTATCCTGTAGGTAGTTTTTCCAACACTTTTATTTAAAACACATTTTAATACACCCCCTATCTCACACATAATATAATGCGATGTGTCCAGGAGCTTGCATCAAACACAGATGTGCTCAGATTTAACAACCCAGTCAACATGTGAATGATATAACCGAGCGAATAATGTCATTGACATCAGGTCCTCTAGCCTCACAAACATTCACATGTTCGAACATGGCATGAAAGCGGTCAAAATAACAGGAACAGGGCAGCCAAACTCTGCTCCTTCCATCACCACTTCACTGTGTACTCGTGCTGCCATTGATGACTGGATTTCCCTGCTCTTGTGATTAGTCTGTCAACGCTGCATGCTGCAAAACTTTTTCAAGACTCAAACAGATGTTGTGTCATGAAAAAAAACGCAGATTGTTCTGTTTGTCTGTAAATCTGTAAACACATCACCCTCATTAAAAGCTATATTAAAGAGTGGTACTAACCAAGAATAACCAGAATAATTGGGTATGAAGTGGCCTAATAATCCTAAAAATCAGTTTTGCCAGTGTCATGAATTCTTATTCAGTGTTTTTTTATTGAAATTGTTACATTAAAAGCGAAGTGCAAGTGTAACTTATTGACCCGAGTCTGTGTGTCTCTCCTCAGACAAAGCTGGGAAAAAGCCCTCCCTCACTGCCTCTTAGATTACTTGCTTTGTTTCACTCAATTCCTGGATGCCTATGGGATCATGATTATGTTATTTGATCCCACAGACTCTTAATAACCGAGCCAAGATTGCCTAGTGTTAATGTTTGACAAAAGCTCAGTCTACACAAATAGATAAAAAGGATTGTTCTGAGGGATTTATTGGTTTCTGACTTTGGGAAAGTGAGACAAACAGTCAAATTCCTCGAAACTAATGTATCTCTAATGACTCTTTTGATAACTAGAGTAATCACTAACAGAATATTTTTTTCATTTCCATTGCTGTAATAGCTTGGAGCCCCCCTTAGGAGCCCCACCTCCCACTTTGAAAACATCTGAACTATAACGTCAGGCAATTCTGTTAAATGTGTATTCAATTCCACATCAAGCTGTGGATTATCATTCATTATAGTAACACCTCTGCATGCATAAGCGAGACAATAAACTTTAACAGCCAGGTTGTAATCCACATGCAGGTTGAATGAAAGGTAACCTGAGTGTGCCTCACCATCATTCCCCATGGAAGACAAGATCTTCTCTCTTTCCTCCCAGGGCAAGGCACTAAGTGTGGGCATGTCGTCAGGGAACACTGCCCGATTACGGCCAAGAGCCACAGCTGCACGACGACATACATGCTTGATGCGTGGACCACGGACTGAGGTCTCTGACGAGTCACTCTCTTGACCCTGAAAATGATATTAGAAAATCATGTTCACTAATAACAAATACACAGTCATGAACCAGCACAAATGCACAATACACACAAACACCTGACATTTTAGGACGTTGCTTGTGTCCTTAGCAGTTTAATTTCATTCGTTGTGAATGTTTCACAAAGCCAAATAAAACTCTTATCTCTGGACAACGTCCAATAATGATGACGTAGCAGAGTGGGAAGGACAGGTACTGTCAATACCAGAGGTTAGATCGAGGCTACGAGGAGCTCAGCTGGGACAGGGAATGTTTCTGTGCATGTAAAGTGCGAAATGTGCAATGACTAAAAATGTTATCTTTAAATGAACTGTAGGAGAACAGGGAAGTTTATTCTGTTACAATACTTTCAAAAGCACAGTCAGTGCTGCTTTCTGCATAATGCATGAGGTTAACAGAATTCCCCTTGAGCAACACCCTCTGTGGGACTTTCCTATTATCAAGTTTCACTTTGAGTACAAACACAGACTGCTATTTATAGCATATATGCTAATATTCATAGCATCATGTCAAAGTCACTTGCTTGTGGCTACATGATGAGAATGGGAGAAACAGGCGCTTTTTGTCGAGGAGACACAAAAACTGTAAAGGAAAAGACGTGAAAGGAAAAACTGACCTGGACCTTGGTCTGGTCTGCAGGCTTCAGCTTGCTCTTCTTGATCTCGAAGAGCTGGTCTTTGGCCTTCTTCAGTAGTCCAACAACCCGCTTGTCGGTCACAGGCTGGTTCTCTGCATGTGCCAACACTGTTCCAAGAGAGGAGACGGGGAGCTGTTGTCTGCCCGGCTGCCCTGGAAGGCTTGCTGTCTGCTGGTTAGGAGCACTTTGTTTCTCTTTCTCCTTTTCCCCATCCTCGACCTCTGCTCCTTTTTCGGAGGGTCTGCCTTTCTTAGATAGACGCCCTTTGGCGATGGACATGGGAACAGTGGAATGAAGCCCACGCACCTCTGAAGAAGCAGTGTCAGAAACCACGTCAACTGACGTTGATTTTTTTCTCACTGGAACCTTTTTTGGAGCAAGAGATAAAAGAGGATCTTCTTGGTCCCTCCCATCCACAGTAAACAGACTGGAAGGTTCATCCGGGGAGCCATCTGGTGTAGAAACGTTACTTCTTTTCTCCAAATCCTTTCTCCCTTCTCTCTTGTTCTCCTTCTCCTTCTCTTTCTCTCGATTTTTCTCAGAATCCCTTTCTTTATCCTTTGGAGCAGGTTCCTGGGGCGCTGACAAGCTTTTTTCTTTGCCTCCTTTCCCAGCTCCTCGTCCTGTGTCCGGGGCACTGGAAGGAAAGAGAGGGAAAAGCGGGGAAGAAGAGGATGATGTATTTGACAAAGGAGGTGGGTTTCCAACAGCACCTCTCCTGCTATCAGGTGTCCCTTGTGTGGCCATACTCAGGGATATGTTGGAGAAGGTGCTGAAAGAAGCAGGAGTTAAGGCACTAGTGGCTAGTGAACTTGCAGAAACCCCTGGCAAAGAACTGGGGTTACTGCTGGAGACAGAGCCTGTCAACACAGACATGTCAGAGGAGCCTTTCCCCCCAGACATCTGGCCTCCTATTTGGCTGCTGCGTCTGGTCATTGAGTGGGAAGGAGATCGTGGATGCGGTTTCCCACGTGGTGTTGCTGGTCGCCTCCTGCGTCGTGAAGTTCTGCTTGAGCTAGAGGATGTCTGGTGTGGGGAAAGAGAGCCGGGGCTGCTTCCAGAAGATGACTGCAGGGTGACAGACTCAAATATCCGAGAGTGGGCCTCGCTGGGTGTAAAGCGTGGAGCGCGAAGCAACGGGCTGCGCTTTTGGAGTGGTGCATCAAAACGGGATGAAGAGGGATGTTGGTGGTGGGTGTGTGTGTGAAGGGGGGCAAAAAGACGAGTCCCTGTTCCTGCTGCGCTGCCCGGTGCAGGGAACGGAACTGGAGCAGCTCCCCCTCCTCCACTAACACCTTGGGGCAACAGTCCCACATCTTGAGCTGTGAGAGGCGGTGGACGGAAGTTGTCAAATATGGGCTTGCGGATGAGGCCCTCCTTGGCGTATTTAGCTGAGGAAAAGTACTGATGCTCAGGGTGGGACAGGGACGTCCAGCGGAAGGTGGGCTCTCTCAGAATTGAGCGGCTCCGTTTGTCTGACAGGCTGGACAGCACTGACGGTCCAGACAGGAATGGGTGAGACATCCACGGTGACTGTGAGTGGTGTTCACTGATAGCAGCCGTATTGGAGGAAGCTGACTGGGGAGGTTGTGGAGGGGTGAGGAGAGGGGGAGGTGGAGGTGAAGAAGAGGACGAGGCTGTGGATGAAGCTTGCTGGGAATTTACAAGTGTAGAAGACGATAAAAGCACTCCTGTTGGTGGGCTGATGATAGGCTTTTTAGCCCCAGTGGTTAGAGTCTCTCTCACCCTCTGGCTCTGACTTCCCCGGGCAACCCCCTGCCCTCTCCGGCCTCGTCGACTCCTCTCTGCTAACACGTGCTCTGGCTCTGGCTCGGAGGGAGGAGAGGGAGGCCGTGAGCTGTGTAAAAGATTGGCCTCCCTCTCTCCTTGCGAGGATGGAGAGTGATCCTCTGGCTCCGACAAAGCCTGTGTGGCCTCAGAAACCTGGGAGTCACATGATGAGTCATCCAAGCTTGGGCTGCTGGATCTGGAAGACTCTGCAGAGGAGAGGTGGGAGGAATTCTGCGACATAGCACTTGAGCCGCAAGATGCCGCGCTACTGCTAAATCGCCCGTTGGTGGCGTTGTTGGTGTTATTGTTGAGCAGGCTGGCAGCTGTTGACTGGACGCTGGGGGTAGGGGCAGGAGGAGGAGGAGGCGGGAGGGTGTCAATTGGAGCAGTGGTGCCTGTGCTGGTAACAGCAGGTGTTGTGGAGACCAGTACAGGAGATGGGGAAGAAGAGGTGGTGGACGTGGGTTGGGCAGATGTGGAGACAGACGTGGGGGTCGTTTCTAACCGTGCCATCTTCATATGTGGTGGCGGGGTTCCAAAGCTGCCCTCATCTTCAATGAAGCGCTTTGGGGTTTTGATGATGCGAAGGGACACAGTGCTGACCACAGGCATGATGAACTGCCTGATGTTCTTCAGCGGGGTCTTCCTGATGCCAGCTTCAATGGTACCTGCTCCACTACCTCCAATGGCTACAGCTTCTTTCTCCAGCCGCTTCTGCGCTCCTTTCTTAGCGCGCTGCAGCAGCTGTTTAGCGATGGTTGCATCAGTGCGTTTAGAAGAGGGGACTATTCGGACAGGCTTTCTATGGCGAGGGCTTTTCCTGAGGCCCACTGTTTTGCCTGGCTTGGAGGGAGATGGGGAGGCAGGTGGATTGGAAGAGTCCTGGTCCTCGACGCCATCCGCATTCCTCAGCATGGCCTGCTGAGGAGTGTGTGGTTCTGTGCCTCTATCTGCCCCTCGCGCCCTAAAGACCTTAGGTTTCCCTTCCCCACATTCAATGGAGGTAGACAGCTGTGCAGCAGCAGCAGCAGCAGCAGCAGCAGCAGCAGCAGCTGCTGCCTCAGCTTTGAGACGCTCAGCTGAGGGCGGACGACCACGTCTGCGTCGGGGTACACCCGGCAAAGTCTTGAGCCGTGACTTAAAAGGGGCGAGTTTAGTTGCTCTCAGCCTCTTCAGGTTGGTAACTTTGGATTCACCTCGCCCACCTTTGGGAAGCTTTGCCTCAGTGTCATGTGGCTGAGCAGAGCCCAGTGGCGTCCTCTTGGTGCCCTTTCTGTCCTTGTCCTCCTCTGTATCCATGCCCAGCTCAGATCCAGCCTGCCTACTGTCCTCCCCTGCTGCATGGCTGCCTGTACTCCAAGCTTTCTTGCTACTTGAAGACGGGGGTCGACCTCTTCTCCTTTCCCCTGTGCCAGGCGGCCTCCCAGGCAGCCTTTTCACCTTTTCAGCTGGCCTTTCAGGGCCCTCAGGTTTTGCTTGTGTGGGGGTGGGAAGGGAGGATGGGGAAGGTAGACCTGCAGCAGCTTTCTGGGCAGTCAGGGCCCGTGGGGGACGGCCTCTGGGTTTCTTCTCTGGTATGGGCAGGCCTGCTGATAAAATCAGAGCACACAACAGAGGACATTTAATTAGCATAAAAGCATTACATACAGACAGCCTGTACAGGCATAGGCATTGCAACACAGTAGTAAGGTCACGGGCAGACGAGTTGGACGTGAGTAAATAACTTTACCTGAAGACGTTGTTGAAGGGCTCTGTATTCTTTTCTGCTCAGCAACCGTTCCAAATCCTCCAAATGCTTCTTCCTATAAATAAGAAATAAAAAAAAAAAGGTAAAATTTACAGCATCCATTCTGGTACGTTATTGTCAGTTGATCTAGATGTGCAAACACTTAGTCATTTTTGATGACTCAGATGAAGACCAACGCTTCAAGGCTATAATGATGTCCTCGATCTCACTTTCGCCTGCTGGCTTACTCTGGTTCTATCGTGTTTCTCTGTTTTTTGGGATGCCTGCCGTTGGAGAGTGCTCAAACCACAACAGACAGTTTGAATTGCAAACAACCAAGTCTTGCTGGTGACTAACACATTGCACAGCCTTCCTGCTTCCTGAGGGAACAGTAAAATACTAAGGTGGTTGGTCATACATAGACAGCTTGAAAAGACAGCCAGGGCTAAGAGACACAAAAGAAGAAGAGGCCTATATTCTATAACCATGTGAGCAGCCCTGAGCAGCTTACCTCCTTTCTAGTAGCGAGGTTTAAAGTGTGGCATACAGAGGGATGGGCATGTTGCTAGGTAAATGTAAAGGGTTTAACTTATCCATATATGTACAGATACATTCAGACTGCAGGTCCGTGTGACTCACATCTGATTTTGTCTGACCAGGGTGAGCAGCACACATGGAATCTGATCTTTCATATCTTTCATTTTCATACGTGGTCATAGTCAAATCAGAATAAATGTGATTTTCTTTTTTTTTTTCCATTGGCAGCCTTGTAAAACTCATGGACAATCGAGCAAACAGGAACTCTGTAATGCCAAACATATGCGTGTGTGTGTGAGAGAGACAATGTGGAAAAATCTGTTCCCGTTGTCAGTCTATACAACCCGTCTCTTACACACCTCAGGGAGATGGGTCACCTTAACTGAGTCATGAGAGTCTTGCGGAGAGGCGCTGACAGATGTAAATGTAGTCCTGAAATTTTAAATGAAATCTGTCAACTTCACTCAATCACTGACTTCACTAGCCCCCATGTTTACGCCCATACAGCATGCTGCGCCTTTGTTTTGAGCGTCAGCTCAGGACTGTGACCAGTTCACACTGGTATCTTATATTAAAAAACATAAGCGTGAACAGCCAAAGCAAAAAAAGAATAATTGAGCACTGAGGCTTTCAGTGTGATAATAGCCACAGACTCATCACCCATTTGTCAGACACTGGCTCTTGTGTGAGAACTTAACCTGGCAGATTAAAGTAAATAAGTAAGTAAATATATTGAGAGTTGCACTTGTATTAAACGTGTTATTCTTGTATTGCAACTCAATTTCAATGGTGGTGCTTCACGAAATGACACGCGCTAAATGGAATATCAATCCTTGCTCTTGTGCCTCGGTTAACGGAGAAATAACCAGGAGACAATTAACATCTTCAGTATCCTCTGTGTGTGCCAGCACTTCTTCCAATCAGTGTGTGTGTTTAAGAGTGGAGGTGAGTATGTCATTTCATCATGTTTATTTATAGCAGCGTGTGGGGATGCAGTTGAGGTCTCGTTGGCCCAGTTTGTAGAGCAGCTGCTATCCAAGTGTAGTCCACACAAGTGTGTGCATATGACTACATGCAAGCTGATTTGCAGCAGCTACCAGTTACACACACCACAGTGTGAATCACTGATACCTAAATGTGTCTGAAATACACACACACACATCTAAATAGTAAATATAAAAACACTAATATGTGCTACAAAACTGTCTCTCATCTGTTCTACATATCAACAAACAGCAATACCGACAGTCAATACTGCTGTTTATTCTGGCAGGCGATGCTAGTCTGAGCATCCTCCGCTCTCCTCACTTTCAGTCTCTCTCCTCACACTAATACCAGCATCCTCTCCACTCTGAGCAAGCTGCTGCTGCTGCTGCTGCTGCTCAGAGTGGAGGGGATGCAGAGCCGAAGGGGGCGGAGTACCAACGGACGCCTCTGACTCGCTGTGATAGTGCGAGTAGCAGTCAATGACATCACACACAGCACGCTCTTCTAGAGAGGCAAGCGCACAGAGCTGACTGCACAGGTCCATGTACGCGCAACGCTCACGCGCCTCCTGATTCTGTCAACCACACGTACACACATTTAGAGGGTCACACACACACACACACACACACACACACACACACACACACACCTTGCGCGTGAACCGCACAGCAAGATGTAAACAAGCAGAACATAGGAGTGAATATGCGGGGGAGGGGAGCACAGGCAAGCAAACAGGAGTGAGGAAAGGAGGAGGGCTGTGGGAGGAGGGTGAATAGGAGAGGAGAAAAGAGACAAGGAAGCGTCTTGACCACATGCACCATCAACAACAGAGGGAGCGTAGTCGTCACTTGGGAGCACTGAGGATGAAAGGGGTTTGGGAATTTAACATGCTCATACAGAAGCTTACCAAATCCCAATCTAAACAGGCCTCCCACACGCGACAAGGCTCCCACTTTCCTCCCCCCTTCTGTTCTCTGCCATACTCTACCGTGAGCAAGCTGCTGCTGCTTCAAATACACAGTCAGTCACTCACTCACTCATTGCTGCTGCTGCTGCTGCTGCTGCTTCCCGCCCACTGGCTCCCGTGCACAGTGCAGCAGCGTGTGAAACACAAGGCTCGCCATGAGCTCAGTAGTAGGGCAGGCGCAGGGAGGTAACTTCAAGATGTAAACAAACACTGTAGTAGACTAGCAAGGTAAAGTTCACGTGCCTGCCTATTAGGGCTGGTAACATTCCCCAGAAATTGAATTCGAATATTAGTCTTAAAAAATGGTCAGAATATCGAATATATTCGAATATTCTTAATTAATTAATTAATTATTCCCCCCCCCCCCGCGGAGAATAGGACTTGTAACAGTATTGTAACAGTACCCCGTTATATCCAACAGAGGGCGTTGCACTGCCAAATGTCAAGAAAAACGACCAGTGGTAGTCAAACGCTGATTTATTTTCGGTCTTCAAACTAAATCCAAGCGTCATGTTCAACATGTTACATTTAGTGTAACTTCAGTGCAATTTATGCAAAACTGTACTGCTCATCGGGATCACTGGTGTGTAGCCTGCTCTTCATTGAGGTGGGGAGCGGGATGGGGTGCTTCCTTGTTGTGTCACGTGACTGCAGATAGCTAGCCTACAGGTCAGTAAGGGACGCACCATGGGACACAACGGAGGAGAATCAATGCGCGCGCTGCCCTGAGCAAATAGTAAATATTCGAATATTCATTTTTACGTTCGAATATACATATTTTTATCATATTCGAATAATATTCGAAATTCGAATATTAGTTTACCAGTCCTACTGCCTATGACCTGAGGTACTCGTTTGTCCTTTTAATTTCATCTCTATAGCTGGAGAGTGTTTTTCCCCCCCCCCCATCATCTTTGCTGGCTTTCACGATTAATTCATTCATCTTGTGTGAACTTTTATCACAACAGTCACTTCTAGTGCTTGTAACCTGATAATCCCCAATGACCGCACTGACCAGCTGCTAGGCTTGGGCCCAAAATGTTCAAACCGGTTTGAATAATAGTAAATTGTACCACTAGGAGTCGCACATACTCCCAAACACAGTATGTGCGACTCCTTGTGGTACAATTCAATATTATCAAGAGCCATGAATGAAATTGTAGTTGAAAGTTTTCATGAGCCGAGTTGACATAGTGGCCAAACCGTGCAATGACATCTGTTAGTGTGACGCACACTGGCCAATACGTTTTTTTAAAAAGTTTCCACTGTCAAAGAAGTCGCATTACAACCCTCTGCGTAATCAGAAGTTCAAGTTAGCAGAGGGCTGAACCGGGAAGTTAGCGACTCAGCTGCGGGAAGTCTCTAGTGCGTTTGTTCTTGCAGAAGATCCAGATGAATTTATGCCTGGAAATCAAAAATTTTTGACACTCAGGAGCTTCCATAAAAACAGAGCCCTGTCTCTGAGTTTTCCACAACACATTCTCGTAAATGTTTCATAATAAAAGCTTTGTTATGTGGGTTTCTGTCCACTGAAACGCTACAGGGCTTTTCATTTGAAATGTTGACTGAAAGTGTTGAGTGACCGACTGAACTTTCTCTGAAATTCAGTCAAAGAGAGGACAAGAAAAGCTTATTGCTGAAAATCAAGACTGCATTTTCTTTAAGATCTCCTAAGATTCACTAAGGTCTGCCAGATGACTATATACTGAGTGATGACGCATGTTAGCTCTGAGCTGCTAACTGCTAACTCTGCAAGTAACCCAACTCATACAGAGACTTTCGATGGCTAACAAGCAGCACAACAGAGCTACCTCTCAGACTCAGGTAATGTAACTGGGCATATAAATAGATCAATTTGTGTGTTTTGTTTTTTATTCTCTTTTAATACATGCTTGTGGATGTACATGCTGGTCTGTTGAATGTAGCACAAGAGTGAATGCTGCCAACGTCTTCTACATTGAACTGTTGAGTTCAGCTATTGATATGGTAATTTGGTTGTAGTTATTGATTTCATTATTAAAAGTAAATTATATGAACATTCATATATTATTAATGGGCTATATTTATCGACATTTAGGGTGGTGCATAGAATATAAATAAAGTTATTATGTATATTACATCCAAAATTGATTGATTGTGAAATTTCATGTCCCTTTAAATCACCTCATTTCCCGACATCTGTCACTCTAACCATGAAAACCTGAACAGTTTTACCTCCTACTTGTCTATCACATCTCTTTTAACTGATCAATGCCTAAATGACTTGATACAGAAGAATAAAAGACAGACAAATGGAAGTTGATATGATTCACTGGGGAAAAGAAATTGTCACTTGCACTGAAGGGACTGTCCCTGAACGCTATGGGACGGATGTGAATTTGGTTTGAGGTGTACGTCTCTCATTTTGACGGCGCTTTTGCAAACTGAGTAAGCCAATGGGACTTTTCCTTCCTTTCAAGGCAACATTTAAAAGAAATCAAACTGGTTGCAGACGATGGCCTGCAGATTAAGATCCTCGGCAGGGTACGAACCAGGCTTTGAAAAGTTACTTCTTGCTTAACAAGTGGCTTTCTGAAACACTTTTCATTTTTAATTAGTGAGTTGATTATAAAATCCCAACTAAGATTAATGAAGATTAATTCTAACCACCTATATTAGTCCTCATTAGTGAGAGTTTGAGCACACAGCCATCGCCTGCAGGTACTCAAAGCTGCAATGAATTACAACTCATAACTTTGCTGAATCGAGGGAGTATTATTAACGGAAGTAGACAAACAGAAATAAAAAACTCTTATCGTGATCAGTCAACCATGTCCCCTACATATGATCTTGATACGCAACTCATTTGCAATAACTATTTATATTTGCTGGCAATATTAAGGAAGTAGCAGGCTGCTCACATAGCGCAAAGTAAATAGTAATAGTATGTAGGTTGGGAAGTGGATGGGTGTGCAAAGGCAGGACCTCATCTCATCTCTCAAAGTAGTTAATATCTGTAAAATTTGACAATCTCTCTATGAACTTAACTATACTATACTGGGGGCGGTCGGTGGCGTAGTGGGTTAAGCGGCCGCCTCGTGTGTAAGAGGCTATAGTCCTCGCTGCAGCCGGCCCCGGTTCGAATCCCGCATCGGACGGCCATTTGCTGCGTGTCATTCCCCCTCTCTCTGCCCCCTGCTTCCTGTCTATCTTCAGCTGTCCTATCATTAAAGGCATAAAAGGCCAAAAAATATACTTTAAAAAAAACTATACTATACTGAACTTTTTAAGTTTTAGTTTTCAGCTGCATTACCACAATGGATAGGGAAGTGAACCTCAACACTTATCATTACATAATATGTACGTTTTATGATCTACTTTCTATTTATAGTCAGCACCATGGAAACCAAACAACAACATCACTGTACCAGCTTTCTGAGAAGAACCAACACATGTCCACTTTTATTCAAAGTTTATAAATGTTGATAATAAAACATTGTATGGTGTGGTTGGGCTGGTGCTGTCAACATTTGGTAGTTTCACAATAAAAGCCAAATCATTTCTTAACTTTAAAACATACAATGACCCTTTAAAATAATATTAAAATAGTATTAAGTACACCTGAGATGTAGTAAATGGATTTAACCAAAAAATTGTATAGTCCTCTCCGGGAGCAGTTTGACAATACACGACACTGACGAGAGAGTTACCAGAGTTGCAGCAAGTAAAACGACCACTGCCCCCGAGACTTTATCAAACACACTAACCATTATTTGTACAATCATTACCAACAAACTCAGCAGTTGCTAGTTTGTTAGTTGTATTCAAACGTGTACTCGAAAACTCATGAACACCTCAAACGTAATACTTCTCATAGACTGAAGTTGCTGTGGTGCTGCAAGAGGTATCACAATGATGTATCACAATACACTGAACTATATTGACTCATATCCGTAAACCAATGTTTCTGGCAATGATGTGACAACTATGTATGTGGCTGTTCACTATGTTCATACTCCTCGTGTTCACACTGGGAGAAATCAAAGTGATTTGTCAGTGTGCAAGTCTTTCTCGGGGCGTTGTGACAAATGTTTTGAGCTGGATTGAACCAGACACTACAGTTATGAGACAAGTGCCTAACCCACACCTAAACTGCCCAACAGCCCTACATTTTGACAAGAAATGCAAAGTAATCGAGTAACTGTGACCTGGCAATAGGTGCAAAAACACATGCATTAAAAACTGAGTTTAAAGTCACTTTAAGGCAGGAAAACATCCACACATGTGAACAGGAGGGAATTAAAGACAGGGATGTGACTCAGACTGAGTGGTGGGTTGTCAATTCAATGTGTGTTTTCAGGTTAAGATCCCAACGGTCAGATGGATGCCAGACAACACCTCTTAAGAAGTCCATCCTTCTTACTAGCATTGAAACTTTCATTTTCGCTACACATTCCAGGAAGCTTTCCTCTTGGATTTACTGTACAGAGGCGATGCCTCATCCCTTCCTGGAATGTAAATTGGTGATGAGCTCATATTCCTACACATGACGCCTCTGATGACACATCTCTTCAAAGAGGCCACAGAGGAATTCATAAAAAAAGCTCCAACTAATACTATTAACCACACAAAACGACCAATGTCTGGTCTTAGTCACTGATGGTTTCCTCCACATACCACTGTGTCGTGACCTTTGTCAGCCCCGGGCAAAAGGTGCACATTTGTTGTTTCAAGTGTCCCGACACTAAGTGCAACTGTCTCACATTTGCTCGACAGCACGCAAACCAAAACAAACACTCTCTGGAGCACCGTCTTCCTACACCTCGCACGTAAGGAGACGAAGACAGTCGGTAGACAAAGACAAACAGACTGATTGGCACGTGCGCCTGGTGTCTCTCTCGCACACGCGCACACACACACACACACACACACACACACACACACACACATGCATTAACACACACACATGCATTAACACTCACACAGGCTGGCAGGCACCCACGGACACACCCCCCCTCCTACCCACCCAAGCAGGCAGCGTGAATTGAAGTTATAATCAAAATAAAGACAAAGAAGACACGCCCACTCCTGAGTGCAATAAGGGACATAAAGTCTGAGGGACACCTCTACCCCTACCACTACACACACAAACACACACACACACACACACACTCACACACACACAAACACACACACACACACACACAAAGAGTAAGAAAGACGACACAATTGCCGCCTTTCTCCCAGTCAGGCAACTCCAAAAGCATTCTGCTGTAGCAGAATAAAGCCATGGATGGGAGGGTCTGTGACTAATTCTCCTCCCAGCGTTGTCCCGTAGGGAGGAGGGGGGTCACCCCGCACCCTTTGATATCCCTGCCTGTGCTCTTTCAGCCGCCCGCACTTTGTGAGAGCTGGAATAAAAGCAGACACAAAGCTTCCTGCTCCAATCCACACGCTGTCTCGGGGATGGGTAAGCGGGTGGGTGGATGTGGGAGGGGGGGGTCTTCCATTTAAATAGGCCAAACACCTGCTGGACTGAAGCCCCTTCCGCTCAAACACACTATTTTTTCTCAAAGCAGTGAGGCAAAGAGACATTTGGGTTGATACATCTATTCAGCTGCAGGTTTTCTATGAATGATTAAACATTGATAATAATATGTGCGAGGAAAGGATGCAGCAGAAGGCGACATATAATGGACCAAGAACAAACAAAAAAAAAAAAGAAAGAGAGAAAATTATGCAAAGTCTGATTAGTTGGACAGTGAAGTTGGGGCTGTGGCGGTGATAAGGTCATGCATTTATAACAAAAAAGTCAACATGGACTGCACCAAAACAAGCAACGGCAATTTGGCCGGATCAGGAAAATGAATTCCCTGCACACACACAAAAGCTAACAAATGCCTTCATTTGGACAGCAACAGCCAACAAGCACCCTTTTGAGCCACCCCAATAGGCTTAGTAATCCATTCCAAAGTGGCAGCTGTCAGAAGAAAAGTTGCTCTGCCTCTCAGACGGGGTTGTGTGTGTGTATGTGTGTGTGTGTGTGTGTGTCTGAAGTGGATTTGGGTCTTTCTGCCTGGATGGAGGAAGGAGGGGTGGCCAAGTGTCCGGCTGGCGCTCTGTTCAGGGGTCGCCCTGTGAGCTCAGCAGGCTGCGGTGAGCCTGAACAATCCTGCCCTGGTCTGGCCAGACAGGCACTACACAGCTTCTCAATGAAATCACCATGCTGTGTCTGCAACATCCATAGGTTTCAGGTTCCATGGGGATTTAATGGTCCAATCTGTCTGCACACATCCCAAAGACTGCTATACACTCATTCAGTGGAGTAGCAGAAGGCGGGACTCTGGATTACATAAAAAAAAAAAAAAAGCTCTTTGCCTTTAAAGGATGATGTTTCACATAAAATTAATGTTTCTACAAAATATCATAAAGCTGTGATGTAAAGCGTGAAAGATCTTTATATGAATCAAGTTGCACTGGGATTTTATGGTCCAGTCTCTCTCTACATACACGTCCAAACACTGTTATACTCTCATTTATTGCCAGGCTTACAAAGTAGGGGTGGGAGGGACTCAAAAAAGCTTTAAAAATCTGAACACAAAACTGATATTTGTGCTTCTCCAGAACCCTATAAAGCATTAATAGAAAGTATAAATATGCTTTAAAAAAAAAAATCAATGAAATAACCATGCTGCGTCTGTACTCCAGACATCCAAAATACTCTTACAGTCTGAATTCAGGAGTAAAAGGTCAGAGATACTTCTTGTTAGTTAAAAAGTGATTTGCTAACCAATATGTATTTCATATAAAAATCAACATTTCTACAAAACATCATAAAGCTGGGATGTAAAGCATATGAATCAAGCTGCACTGGGATTTAATGGTCCAGTGTCTCTCTACATACGCATAAACAAACAATGTTATACCCTCATCCATTACCAGTCATAGAAATTCAGGGACTCAAAACAGCTATTTAACACAAAACTGGTGTTTACGCTCCTCCGGAACATCACAAATCGTTGATAGAAAGTGCAGATATACTTAAAAATCAATGAAATAACCATGCTGTGTTTGTGCTTTTCATATAAGCACAAACACAGCCAGTCCAATCAGTCAGCACACATCCAAAATACTGCCATACTATGAGTCTTCAGGAGTAAAGGGTCAGAGCGATGGAGGGATAACATACAGCTGTGATGTAAAGCTTAAATGATGTCCATTTGAATCAAGTTGCACTGGGATCTTAAGGTCCAATCTCTCTCTCTACGTACACAAACTAGGGGTGGCATCACAAAGCACTAACAGAAAGTACAAATATACTTTAAAGTCAATGAAATAAACATACTGTGCCTTTGCCTGCTTTACAATCAATCCAGGAGTAAAAGGGTCAAAGGGACTCCTGTTTCCTTAAGAGGTGTTATTTACTCACTAATGTGACATTTCATATAAAATATCAATAAATATTTTTGCAATAATCTGCAAAGTCTGGCTGCTTATGCTCCAATAGGGGCTATCATAACCACCAAAACACGACTCAACATTTTAATTTATTTATTTTTTTATTAAAATCAGGTTTCAGCATGCAAGTATGCATGCAAATACTTTATGTGCTTCAACCAAATAAGCGTCGGACTGGGAGCACTGGAGCTGGTGGTAAACATCCCCACACACACACACACACAGTGGAGTGTACTCCCACTGCAATGAACGCATGCTGCTCATCATGAAGAAGGAAGATGGTAGTTCGCTAAGGCGAACACACCCCCACATCACACGGTCCGTCAAGAAGGGGCTCGTTGTTATTGTAGCCAGCCCTTGCATGCGCACTGTCACTAGCACAGTCACATTTCTGTGATAAAACGTCAAATCCAACACCGATGTCCCCTTTATTAGCACTTTAGCACCTAAGAGAGTGTCAGACCTCCTCCGGCGTGCATTATAAACCCGATATTAAATTGATACTAGCTACGTACTGGCTGTGTAGAGAAGGGGAAAACATGTCCACCTCCCATTTTCCTATGCATCAGCAATAGCCCCGATGGCTAGCGTGGCGTAGTGCGTAGCATGGTAGCTGTCCTAGCTTAACACTAAAACAGCAATTATTTAGTTTCGTGCATGAGCTCCGACAACTTTAGCCACGGTGCTTTAATCCGCTACGTTAGCGATGTAGCCGGGCAGCTGGAGGTAAACACGGCGATGCTGCTCCCACCCGAGCAGCAAAACCCGCAACTTTAAAACAGCGCTCTACGACAAGGGAGTAGTTTTAAGATGTAGACAGCTAGCCTGCGAGCTAACCAATCAGCTAACGTGATGTTAGCCAAGCCTCGCTGGGGAAAGGTTGACACCTCACAGCCCAAACACAGCCAGCCCTTCGCCCGTGTGTGCTCCAGGATAATTAGCTGGCAAAGATTAACGAATAAAAACGTTAAAAGCGAGTAAAGTGAGTGATTAAAACAGCCTTTCTCTCTCTCTCTCTCTGTGAGACGTTCACGTTAGCTAGTTAGGGGAAAAACCACAACTGTGTTACTCTGCTTCAACTTGACATGTCTTGTTTTCAAACATATTAAACCGTACACGCTTATATCTTTGAAGGTCCCGTGCTGTTACACACCACCGAGTAAAAACGCTTTAAAAGCACACACACTCGTTTAACACTCGTTTAATGTTAAAGCTAATACGGGACCATAACTTTTAACTGTGTGTGTTGATGATGTGCATGAAGGCATCACGTCCCAGCCTTGAAGGCTCCCTCACGTCGAGCTAATGTCAAGCAGCAGCAGCAGCTAAAGCTGGTTGTAACCGCTTAGTTACACGATACATGTAAACATATATGTGTGTGTGCAAGCTGTGTGTTGTAATTAACAAAAAATAAATAAATAAAAAGATAACAGCAGCGTGTTTCTCCATAGTGTTTTGGTGCTAGCACACTAACGTTAGCACCAGTATCATCCTAACTGTGTTGGATGTAGCCTGTCCTCACACACACACACACACACACACACACACACACACACACACACACACACACACACACCGAGGAGGTGAAGAAAACTTTCTTTCCAGTTTTGAGACCATAAATCTGACGTGTGCTCCTGTCGTGTTGACGTTATAACGCGTTACTAAGACAGAGTTTAAAGGCCACGCCGACCACAACTCAAAGTTAACCGAGCATCCCTGTGTAAATGACAAGTTTTGCTCTCAACAGCCACATTTAAAACGTTGGGAAAAGATGGTCAACGTCTGGGCAACGGAGTAACCGTTAGCTCCTCAGCTGTGAATCTAGGCAACGGCTCTCCAACGGCTGTCTAACCGATGCTCCCGGAGGTCTAACGCCGGGCTGCCCCTGTCCTGTCCTGGGCTTGTGTTGTTGCTTACCTCCCCGCTGCTCGAGTCACTCGATTCCCCCAAAACATCCCGAAATTTCTGCAGGTTGCTCCCGATAACCGAAGAGACCTGTAGTGCAGCATCAAACCCGGGTCCGAGCCCAGCTGCGTTGGGGTGGGCTCCCGAGACATTACGCAGAGAGGCAGTAACCCTGATTCGGCCCGCTCTCCTCCCGGTACCGGAGTTGCTGCTCCCTCCGGGCCGAGCGGGGAACCGCCACCGACAGCTGTGCGCCATTTTACACTCTCTGCCTGTCTGCCCTGCGATCAGAGATACCTCGGTGGGCGGAACCCTAACCCAGCACTCCACATAAACAACCTCTACCACAGCGCTCCGCTCTCACTGGCCGAGCATCGTTATGCATGTTGCGGGGCGGGATTGAAGAAACCTCGACAATGCATTTTCTCAGCGGCCCTATCCAGGCTCTGCATGGCTGAATCCAAATCAGGTTCAGGGGCTTTGCCCGGGAAAGGAGCCTAGCACTTGAATCACAAGGAAGGACAAGACTTACTTGCACTCTGGCTCCTTGAACTTAAAGAAGCATTTCTTATAGAAACCTAAAAAAACAAAAAAACAAAACAAATGTTGTAACAGTTACCTGTATTTTTGTAGTAACTCTGTGCACCACAGGGAAGAATATTGCATTGATGCCCCCCACTCCCAACATCACCATCCTTATATTAACCACTTTTTTTTTTTACAAGAGAAATTGGCTTTAAAAGAAAAACTGCACCCAAGCTGAAATAAATCTGCTGAAAAAAAGGGCCATCAAGCTAAAGCACCTGCAAGCTCTCCAGGTGGCAGGTCCCCCAGCTTCACTGATCCAGGTGAGATCCCTCACAAAGTCCTTCAAGGAGGCAAAGAAAAGTATTTAAAATGAACAAATATGCATACACAACATATCTGTCTTTCTGAGTAGATATCCTACAAGAGTGGGATGTGACCACATTTTCATAGTGCATGCACTTGTTTGGGGAATATGCACACACACACACACACAGACACACTCGTTTGAATTATTTTACTTGCATGTGATTATGTAACTGTGTTAAAATAACAGTTCTACTATAATTTTCATGCTTCGTTGACTTGTAATAAGGTCAATGGTTCCTCTGTAATTCCCACCTGGCACTTCTGACTTTAGGTTCTAGGTGAGGCAAAGTCTATTACACTTTATGTCTCTAAAAGTCACACACCACCAACTATTTCACTGACTTTGGTGGAGAAAATGTTTCCCGATGGACAGAAAGTGGTTTTTAGTTAACTCAGTCCCCGCTGCCTGGACTGGGAGCTCATAAAGCAGGTAGGTGTTTTTTATATACACTGCTAGAAAAGGAGTTTTGGGCCACCAGGAAAAGGAGGTTTTCAGGCATGGGGCAAGGGGGTGCAAGTGAAGAATGCTAAGCAAGTGTTATGTCAGAACCGGAGCTCAGGCTAAGCAGCCTCTGGGGACATCAGGAAGCTAAGAAGACAAAAGGAGGGAGTCACCAAGCAAAACGCTGACAGACAAGACTAAATCTGTGACTATCTTTTAGTCACTGGTGAGATCTTTGTGAAATAAAAGGCAGAAAGAAAGACACCGAGCTGGGCTTCTTGTTGTTGGACTAGTAAATATTAACTGGCTAATACTATGACTTGTGTTGTTGCACGCGCTTGATGTTTGAGTGTGAATTGTAATCTGAAACTGGGGGCGCCAAATCGCTGCCAAATCTTACATAATGTTGCTTTAAGGGATTAAACAGATTTATAAAAAGATATACTTAATTTGGAAAACCACTTAGCTGCAACGTGTATTCAGAAATGTATTCAGAAACACAGTGACATTAAGTTTTAAAATGTAAACTTAGAGATGGACTGATATGCTGTAGGTAGCTACCTAAGTTGTTATAATGTAGTATAATAGTATAAGAAATTAAGAAGCTGTCTTCATAAGGGTTAGTTTTTATTTTATATTTTATACAAAGATGTGTCACTATAATAAAATAATTTCATAATATACATTATTAAAGGTGATGAGGATAAGCGGTTACAGATAATGGATGGATGGATGGACCTTATTAAGGTTGGCACGATGGGGTTGTGGTTGGCACTATCACCTCACAGTGGGCTCGAACCTGCCAGCTGGCAACGGCCTCTCCATGTGAAGTTTGCATGTTCTCCACACAGGCTCCAATATCAGCAGGTATCAGCTCCAGCCCTCTGTGACCCTGCAAAGGATAAGCGGTTATAGGTAATGGATCATTTAAAACAATGTCCTCAGTTGACACAAGTAGTATGCAGTGTTTAATAAGAATCTTAAGATTTATTACAAATACATTATCAGCCCGCTTACAAGGTAGATATGAAAGTCCATGTAAAGGTAATTCTGAGATTTCTTTCAAAATACATTAAATACGTTGGACAATAGCTGCTGAAAACATGTGAAAAGACATTGAACGATATATTACTGAAATGTGGAGTTAGAGGTTAAATTGCTCCCATGGTTGGGCGTGGCTTGAGCAAATTCAGCGGACACGCCCCCACAGTACTGCTCATTTTTACCTGATTTTGACACCTAATTTCATAAAGTTGTAAACTTTAATCATTCAAATTTGGCTGGATGGTTAATAACACTTTCTTCTTTAGTCTGACAAACTCGGAACACATATTTATTCTTACTTTAAATGGACTTTAAACCTAAGCCAGAACCATATGTATTGTAGTTTGTCTATAAATACCACTGCTAAATGTCAGCCACAGAGGAAACAATACACTTCTAGTACCATAGAGAAGTATATTTAAACGCCAAGTTTGATGAGATTGCTTACAGTAGAAAACATATAAGATAACTTTTAGAAAAATTGCATGCATATGTTTTAGCACCTGTCTACATTTTCACATTTTCATGTGTTTTATTTACTTTATCTACCACAATGACAATATAATGAATGGACGTTGTACTCTTGACGTCACCCACAGATTTCTTAGACGTGAAGATCAAAATCTGTGGCTCTGGCCACTGCCATATTGGCAGTCCTCTCTCTTCTGCCTCCCAGCTAGTCTAAAAATCTGCAAGTACGTGGATCTGTCATGACTAAGAAAGCTGGTTATGTTTAAGTTGTCTCGTGTCAATGTTGTCTTGTGGTTTCCTGTTTTATTTTGAAATTCTCCCCTCCCCTCGTTTCAGATAACTTGCCCCTTCCCCTGGTGTGTTTCCCACCTGTCTGACTGACCTCCCCGCCCTGGTGGTTTCCACCTGTTCCCCATTACCATGTGTATATATTGTCTGCGTCTCCCTTTGTCTGTTGCCAGTCCGTCTTGTCCCTTGTACCTGTGAACCAGCTCCTCCCGATAGTCAAGTCAAGTTCTTTTCTACTTTTGATCCTTGCTTGTGCCTTGTCAGGTTTTTGTATATTTCTTTGTTACTTTGTCAAGCCTTTGTACTTAATAGATTTTTTCCTTGAAAGAGTGGTTTTTCGTTTGTTATCTTTATCCTTGATTTTGTTAGTAGGTTTTCCCTCTTATGAGTTTTTAATTTCTTTTGTTCTTTAGATAGCGTTTTCCTCCCAGTGAGTGATTTTCTGTTGTACTTTCATAATAAAAGATTTTGTTTATTTCACACTTTGTCTCCTGAGTCGTGCGTTTGGGTTCAGGCAGTGACAGTATCATCTGCAGAGCTGAGATGAGCCAAATGATTAATTAATATAATTTGAACAGGCGAGTTAAATAGTAATTTAGACTCAGTACCATTGTTTGTACCAGGCTGTAAACATTGAGGCTGTAAACTGAAATAACAACTGTAAACACAGCCAAGGTTGCTGCTTGATCTACCACCAAGTATATGCAAATGGTAACTTTAAACTAAAGTTTAATTATGTGTAATTAATACAATGATACTGAAAGTCATGATCATATTCAGGACAACTGAAGTTATCAGTGTTGTAAGTACTTAAAACATTTATATACTATAGCAAGAACTGATACTTTAAGTTCTGTCGAAGTTAAGACTCTTTATACTCATTAATAAAATCAGCTAATAAATTTAGGTACTTTATGTAAAATAGATGTGCATGTTACAACCATGCACAAAGATTTGAGCTTATGTGGCCCAAAACAAATTTGTTTAAGCTCCTAAAGCCGTGTGATACAGTACATGGCAAGCTCTGACTCTGAAGAATTTCACATGTAGTTGCTGGGAGTTGCCTGACATATGGACATCACTACTATACAAGGTGTTTGGAAGTAAACTGAAAACATAATATAGAAAATGAAGAACCCTTAAAACTGAGACTAAAGTGTGCTGAACAGACACCGTAGCCACAAATGAAGTTTCATAACTAGGTTCAGGCACAAGGACCGCGCCCGCCTTAAGCTCATCCCATTTCCGCATCTCACCATATCTGTTCACTCCCTCTTTGATTCAGTTTTCACATCTTCCCCCCCAAACCATCTTCTTTTTTTTACTCTCTCTTTCATTTACAACACAAGAACCACGGGGGTCTCTAATACATAGAGCAACAAAGAGACAGTTCCCTCACTCACAGATCCCTCCCAGTTCCCTTCTGTCTCCTTGCCATCAGCCAACACTGGGTAATCTCTGAACTCCTCCATCAATTAATGACCCTGATTTTCCTTCCTTCCCTCATCCCTTCTACAGCCCATCACCTCAGTTCACCTTTATCCATAATCTGCAATAAACTTGTTTATAAGTGTGAATGGTTATTTGTCTCTATGTGACCTGCGATGAACTGGCGACTCTCACCCAAAGTCAGCTGGGATAGGCTCCAGCCCCGCTGCAATAAGCAGTTATAGATGATGGATGTCTAAATTTAAATCCATACTGGTGTGGTCTTTGTTATTGAACCAATATTAAAGTAAGAGTAAACTATTCATATTACCCTAGGGACAAAATATTTACTTCAACTTTTTCTCTATTTGAGGTCCTTTTTTTCTGTTTAGCAATTTTATGACTGATATATGACATTAAAGAGAACATAACACTGTTCTATATAACACACATTAGTTTTATTTCTTAATCATACTGTACATCCAATATAAACAATTTATAATCACAATTAAAACAAAACAAAAAAAATTTGCATCATAATTTAACCCATGTAATCATTCAGATGGTAGATATTCAACATACAGTATGAGGGCATGCCAACAAACACATAATCTTTTTCTCACATTTTGCCATTTTTATACATCCACGCTAGAAATGAAAACCCCTTAATTCAAAAAGCTACTCAACAAAGATAATCGTCATCTTTTTCTGATCTTCTTCGTTCTGTTATATTCTACCCACAGCTCCCTATATGCCCTAAAGAAACAAACTCATAATTATGTCTTCTAAGGGTATGAAACAAGTCAGCTCCTCGTTCGCTGACATTTACTGCAAGGCTCTTGGTTTTCAGGCACCGATTCTATTGATCAACTGGTTTGCCCACGTGTTAATATGCTATATGCTTGCACACAACAAAAGTTCTGTTCATAACGCTAGATTGAAATAAATCAGTTAATCTGGTGAATGTTAATTCAAAGGATAACAATGACTCTTATATACACTGCCAGTCACTGACTGAACACCCTGTATTTACATTTATTTTGGTTCAATCTCAAATATGGTCATTGTAAGGACCTAAAGGAGTTGTAAATTAATTGAGAAAATAGTGATTTTTTTTGGAAATAACTAAGCCAGAATGCATACTGCAAGCTCACATTTCAAATGTTGGATAACCAACTCGCTGCCTCTCTAAACTTTTATTAAAACTAAGCATTGTAGATATATTATGAAACCGCATGGCTTATTTTCACCCCAGATTTATTCAGCCCGACTCTGGTGGATAGTTTAGAAAGGAATCTAATAACATTTCCAGATCAGCTGCCACATTTTTCCAAATTTAAAATTGAAAACAGTGTTTGAATAGTATCTTCTTGCCTTCAGTGCTCATGATCACCGCTGAGGGGTACTTCACAGATTTTTACACACGGGGATCAGTTTACTTGTCATGAGGAGTGCGACTCAGCCGGTGCATTGTGTCTTCTTTAGCTCTGAAGCTTTCAAAACTCAGTTGTACAACAGAGATGAATGGTAAGCGAAAATGCTTTTCCAAGGATTTAGCGCGTTAACGCTGCACTATTTTTTTAATTTGCTTTTCAAGATGGAGCTGTCGCACCTCTGTCGACTGGTAATAATTTGCAAGCGCTGTATGCAGCTCCTTCATTTTCACATTGAGCAGTAGCGTCCATCAAAGCCACACTCAACGGTCAAGCAGTTTTGGTATGCATTCTGGCATTTGTAGGTAGACTTAATTTAATTTGTGTGTGTACTACATCCTAAACTGTGATTAAAAATCAGTGTAATTATTGTAGAGTAACTCAAACACAGTTTAAATCCTTGTGTCCAACAATCTATTAATTAGCAAGTTCTTTAATTACTGCTTAATTAAAGGCGTGTGCATGTTATGATCTGAAGACTTATCTACAAGTTTAAATACAGATTTCATAGTATTGTTTTGTGCTACAGGTGTCTTATTACAGTGAACATTGATTATATCCGCTAAAATAAAAAGTCACACACAATTAAACAATTAAATTCAGTTTTACCTATATCTTATTTTTAATTGCTATTTTTATTTACAATGCTGCTTGAGATGTAACCAGATATATATAGAGGGTGTTCAAGATCTTTAAAAGGCAGTGCATAATGTAGAAGGTGAAATCATAAACAATACCATCTATGTTCTTCCTTAAGAGATCCCAAAAATACTTACCTTGCAGTATAAAATCTGGTTAGGGCCAGGTGGTCAGTCAGTTCATACAGTACATTCAACAAATCCTGTTGAAACTGATACTTCTGACCACAGTTCTGATTGTAATAATAACTAACTGACACACAGTATGCAGGGAGGGAGGAAACCAGAGGTTGAATCGCCCTACTATTGTTATCGTAGGGGCATCAAGGGAGTAGAACAGCTACTGTGCATGGATCTTGAAGCTGTCACCAGCCGGTGGGCTACAGTTTGCCTGAACGCTGTCGTCACAGAGAGAATCCACTGAGCATGAAGGCTGCGTGAAAAGGCTAATGCAACGTTGGTCAGACTGGAGGAGTCAGAGGAAATCCACAGAGGCAAGCACACCTTGGATTAGCCAAAAAGCAGAGGAGCACGTGAGATGTGAGCCAGGAAAGGAAACAAGGATGCAGTCTATTGTTTATTACAGCGAGGGGGATCACGGCTAGCCACTGGGTCCCAGCTGCAGCCTCTCCTGCTTATGCTTGTCCAGCCACTGTAAGATCTTCTGTTTGAGTTCCTCGTTTGGCCTGATCTGGTCCATGGTTAGAGGACTGCGGTTGAAAGGGTCTGTCTGGTCACTACAAGGAGGACACAAGAGAAACAAGGCACAAAAACAAGTCAACTGGATACAGATGTTGCCCACTTGATATAATCTCGAGGGGATTTCTGTGTTTTGTAGGAAGTAACCAACCTGAGGAGGTGCCTTGCTATAGTTGAGCGGTCAACTGTGACATTGGAGGAAGGGAGAAGAACAGGATCGAGCATCAGAGTAGACATAATTGGATCCAAGAACTCATCTGGGGCATCTGAATACGTCTCCTCTTCTTGCTGCTGTCGGTCTGCATGGGACTAAAACAGAAGCAGAATGACAAGAAAGATGTTCAATATTTCCACCTGTATCCGCCTCAGTAAACACAGATTCATAAAACAGAGATGTATTCTTGTGTTGTCTCTTGACAAACATTTTCCAAACCAAATCACACCTTTATTTTGTCAGCAAGAAGTCCAAAAGCCACAATCATGTCCCCGGGCTTGTTTATCTTCTTCAGTACCCTAACTGTTTGGGAGAAGAGGGTAGGGGAGTATGATCGTCCATCCTTCGGGACTGTAGCACAGAAATTCTCCTCATCACTGGCAGAGAGAGAGGAAAAAAAAACATTTTTTGAAAAAACTGGAACCCAAAAGAAGATTGTAGTCAGCCATGTGTCACTGTGTTTATTCTCTACAGGGTATGGCACCAATAAAACAATGAAATTAAACAACAATCGACAAAAATATAAATGCAACACTTGTGAAAACGTTGTGATTCAAACATCTAAAACTTCTTGTATGAACACAAAATGTCTCAAATTTTGTGCACCCATTAAAATCTGTGTTGGTGAGCAGTTCTCCTTTGCCAAGATAATCCATCCACCTGACAAGTGTGGCATATCAAAATGCTGATTAGACAACATATTTATTTGTGTGTCATGGACTGCTCCACTCTAAAATGTGCAGTTTTATCACACAACACAATGCCACACACAGCATGTGAATTGACTGTTCATTGCACTACCAATACCGAGAAAACATCAGTTCATCCAACCAACCTAGACCACATGTAACCACACGAGCCCGGGTTCTTCACTTTCCAAACAAAACCAAAGAAATTCTGCCCAAATCTTCTCAGGGAAGTTCATCCGAGAGCTGATCGTCCTCCCTGGGGTCTTGACCCGACGGCAGGTCCCCCTTGTAACTGATTTGAGTGTGTGAATGCTCACTTAAGATGGTGTATGGCCGTTTGGAGTGTCCTGCTCACGGATAAATCCTAGTTCTCACTGTACCAGGCAGATGGCAGACAGCATGGGCAACCGTTTTGCGAATGTCAACATTGTGAGTGCCCCGTGGTGATGGTGGGGTTCTGGTATGGACACATAAGCTAAGCACAACAAACGCAGGTGAATTTTATCGATAGCAATTTGAAGGCACTGAGATTCAGTGATGAGATCCTGAGGCCCAGTGTCATGCATGAATAGTGTGACACTGGGCCTCAGGATCTCTGCCGCCATTCATCTGCCGCCATCACCTCATATTGCAGTATCTGTACACAATCCCTGCAAGCTGAAAGCATCCAAGTTTCAGCATGGCCAAGGCAATTCCTGCCAATGTCCAGCGTCTTTGCACAGCCACTGAAGAGGAGTGGGCCAACATTGGCCATGATCAACGACCGCAACAAATGTATGCAAAGGACATACTGATTTTTTTCTAAACCTTCTGTGTGCATAAAAGTCTCAGATCTTTTACGTCAACTCATTAAAAAATGGGAGCAAAAAAGTGTTTTTTGTAAAAACTGCTAAAAGCTTTTTTTTACAGTTCCTTTTCTATTGTTAACAATTCTACAAAGAGGAGTGTTCACAACATACCCCAGATTCAGGTAGATGGTGCAGATGTCAGAAACAAGCTGCTGGGGCTTGAAGTCAAATTCACTGAAGTCCTTGACTTTAAGAGCGCCCATCTTAGGACCCACCAGGTGCTGCAGGAAGTAGTTGAGCATGGAGATGATCCTTTCAGCCAGGAAGGGGTGCACAAAGATCCCCTTGATCTCTGGAAATGAGAAAAATGTTGAATGAAAAACTATGTGACTGATGAAGACAAGCTTCCACTGGATTAATCTATATATATATAGTTTCTGGCTGACCTGAGGTGAGGAAGGCCAGTGTGCCGATGGTCTCATTAGACATGATGTTGTGGAAGCATCCCAGCTGTCCAAACATCTGCAGACTTGACTCCTTCTCTCTTCGGGCATCGGGGGCTAGGCCTTCCCACTCTCCTCGATCCCGCTCCAGCTGCAGGACCTTGATTTTACTCAGGTACTACAACACAAGAAGACAGAGCACCGTCCTTACTCTGTTGTTGAGCTACTAGAAAAAACAAAACAGTAGGACATAAAAACAACTAAATATTAATAGTAAAAGGTAACATGATGACACCAGTCTTACCTGAATAGCCTCATCCAGTAGGAAGATGGCATCGTTCATCAGTAGGTTGAGGAACCTGAGGAACAGAGGAGGGTTCATGGCCTCCAGGTTCTCAGATGCATAGTGCGCCAAATGCTGAAATAAGAGACATCAAGCTGAATGAAAAGCACATTCTGATCGATATGTTTAATAAACTAGTTTCCCAATATATATATACACCTGTTAGTAAAACATGCCTGTTTTCATTGCCCCTTTCACTTATGATTATTATGTGTCAAAGTGGGTCAAAGTTTTTCCCAGCATGCACTGAATGAAATATAATAAAACATCCTGGAGTCAGCTTACCATTACATCGTGGGGCTATAAAAGTACACCCCAGGGCGTTTTCTTTCCTCCTCCACCTTTGCTCACTACTGCTCCTCTCATACTAGAAAACAGTTTAGTCTGAATTTCTATTTACCAATAATCAATGTCTGCAATTGACGGTTGCCTGATCATATATACCATTATGCACCTCGTAGCTGATTATGGTTTCTATGTACACCCACCACAAAATGTAACACCATATTTATACTTTTCCTATAGTGCCATCCTGTCAATCCAACCTGCCATCCTAATGCCGGCATTGTTATTCGTAAGCACACGAGTGCGTGGTCTGGATACACATTTTGAGATTATTATGCCTTCAGAGTGAGAGGGAGGCTATTCTTAAAGAAAGAGATTTAAGGAGTTAGATTAGATTTTTGAAGATTCAAGCTTCACAGCAACCACATGAAGACATGAACACGCCAAAGTCACGCAGATGATAATGAAACCCATGTGTCTGAACATTCTTAGTCATCCAGGTCAGAGTCTCAGAGTTTCTTGAGGATGTTTCAGCTGTCATCCAAACGGCTTCTTCGGTTCTAACTGACTGGTGGGGAGTCCCAGTTATTGATTAATTTATTGATATACAATACCTGGAACTCCCCACCAGTCACTTAGCACCGAAGAAGCTTCTTCGATTCAAGAAGCTGCCTAGGATGACCTCCAACAGATTAAATCTCTGAGCTTCAAGGCAAAAAAACAAAACATCATAGCACTAACACAGTTTACTTGGATGAAGACTCTCTCAATTCCTTGTTACCTTGATACTCTCTCTATAGCTCTCTTTGCCCCACATGTATTTGAGGATGGGATACATGGGTCTTCTATAGTTGAACTTCTGTTCAAACTGATGAGGATCACCTGAAAAAGAAAAAAGACAGAAAAAAAGAGACAGAGTTAAACTAAATAAAAAGAAACATGTCTGTTATTTTCTTTCCATTTCTAACTTCTCTCCTTCTGCAGAACACACACAGGTGTGCACACAATCCAGCCTCCTAACGACCGAGTGGGAAATGATCCCAATGATCCCATTGTGTGCGTTACATAATGTTTTTGAGGGTTCTTTTAGGTTTAGCTGCTTCACCTGTGAATTCAATGTCTACAAACACAGTGATGAGGGCCTCGGCCAGCTGAGGTGCATGTCTATAGGTGCAGAAGACTCTCTCTCGCTGGAACACGATTGGCTGAACAGCACCAGGAGCCACCGGCTCCATGTGGGGCATCACCGCCTCTAAGACTTCTGCAAGCTTTGCTCTCAAATGAGGGTTCTTCATCCTGTTGTGTATATATGACAAAACGGATTGAAGCAATATATAAAAGAATCGGGCCTCGCAATACTTCCTTACAACTGCTGACGTAACATATTAGATCATGTACCTCTCTACATTGCCCATGAAGACAGTGATGAAGTTAAGAATCTGCTCCAGACTTTCTGCAGATGTCTCCAAAACATCGTCTGCGAATCGACGCAAGAAGATGAAAAAATCTCCCAAGTTCTCTGCAAAAAACTCTGACAAACAAACAGAAGACACACGTAAGCAATGACCATCATATGGAGGAATGTTCAGCCTTTTATACAATAAAATATCATGACTTACATTAGATCTGACCTACCTGGTACATAGCACAACATAGTATTCTGTAGGGAGGGCAGGGGAAAACTGAGTGCTACATGCTCAGGCCCCTGGTTCCCCATACTAAGCTGAACCAGCAGAGCTCCGGTGGAAGCTTGGAGGTTAAGGCAGCATTGCAGCATGGCGGGCTGCGTGGTTGCAGCTTTGGTTGACAGATAAATAATCATCAGACGCTCAAACTGCTCCAGGAGCTGCTCCGTCATCGGGTTGCCTGTTCGCTGGGCCTCCTGACACGTCACCTGGAGCCGGTGAAGAGACTGGTTCATCTTCACCATCTGCTCATGGAGTCTGCAGACAAGACAACACAGAATAATGCTTATAACAAGAGGACATACAGTACACTGCATTTCTGTGGGATATTCTCTTTCATGGTTGGTGCTTATTTGAAGGCATGTACCTGTGGAAACCAAGATGCAAGGCGAGTTGTGTGAGGATGAGGTTTTCAGTTAGCAGGCTGTAGGACTGCGCAGACTCCACCGGCTGCTGAGGGGGCACAGGAATCAGACAGGTCTCCTTGTCGAGTCCTGTTATTAGAGATGGGGGATCATTTAGTCACGAAACTGAACGTATACTCGGAAAATGCTACTGCTAGTAAAAACTGCTATAAAGTATATGAAATAATGATAAAAATGAAGTGTTATTTAAGCTCATTTTCACATCTACTAACCTGTTGTGTGCACATTGCGATTACGCCTCTCTTCTTCGCTCAGCTCTTTGAGGGCGCAGTAGGTAGGGTTGAAGGTGAGCAGTTTGGGCGAACGTGGCCTGCAGAAGGGCTGACACAGCTTCAGCAGGGCTGCACCCAAGTTTAAGAAGAACGCATCCGAGGCATACATCTGGAAGAAAATCTCTGGCATCTGATTGGCCCAAATCTTAGCCCGGCCAGCATTAGCCTGCAGACAGTTGCCCAACCATGAGAGCAGCAAGTGGCGTGTCTCACCAGATCGCTGGAGCAAGTTTTTCAAGATCTGGTGTAGCTTGTCTTGAAATTGGCCCATAAACTGCAACGCAAGTGAAGTAAAGATCATTAGCTCTGAGACATGCGTAGCTTGACAATCAGTGCAACAAGCTAAAGAGAAGCGGTTTACCTGGTGGATGTTGGCCTCCTGGACCTTTGTCTCCTGCGCGCTGGAGCGGGAGGGGTTCAGGAAGTAGCCATGTCCCTCCACCACACCTGGGGTTTTCAACAAGCAGGAGATACTCAACACTGCTCCGAGTAAACTTTTCTGGTACTGTAAACCATTAGCTGGGTCTTTGGGCTGAATGTGCTCCACCAATACCTAGAAATACCCAAAAAAAACAACAACAGGAAGAAACATTAAAGTTTAAGGAAGACTGTGAAATGTTATGTCATTACAGCCGATGACTCTATGATTACTGTATAACTTCGGCAGTGAAATTAGCAGATGCTGTAAGAAGGCAAACTTTAAGATAACGATTGTAAGCATCCCTGTGTATCTCCTGACCTTGGCAATATCTTTATGGTGGCTGAAATAGAGCAGAACATCTAGGTAGGAGTAGAGGAGAGGCTGGCACAGGTCCAAGTCTTTGATGCGTCCCTGGAAGATATCAAATACTGGTACTATCACCTCATCGAAGGTGCGCACCTCCTGGTCGGCGAGTATGCCAGCAATGACTTCCTCCACAAACTCAACCACCTCCTCTGGCTCTGAAACACACAGTGACTTTGTAAATAACTGAGAAGAGAAGACGGTACCAAACATAGAAAACTGAACCTACGTGCTCCACTGAAAGCCTCCAGCAGCAGGTCCAGAAGCTGTTCATAGACATTCTGGTTGACGTAGATCTCTGAGGTGAGCAGGACCGTCCGAGTGTTGGAAACTGTCAGATTCTTACAGCGAACGGCAAATGACAGTAACTTCTCTGGTACCTTCGTCACCTGGTGCACAGATGATCAAGTCGTTAAATTATGGAAGACTGCAGGTTATTTTAATGTTCCATTTACAGAGAATAGTCTATTAAATGTCTAAAAATAGTTGCATTAAAGAGCTACAATTACAGTCCTACAGGAAAACCTCGCACCTCTTCTTTGGCCCTTTGGTAACAAGCAAAAAGATAAGGGATGGCACTCTTCTCTCCAGCATCACGGTCAGCAGACAGGTTAACAGCACTGCATGACGTCATGTAGATGAGTTGGTTTCCTGGCTCTAGCAGCAGCAGACGGTTAAACAGAGCCTGGAGGGAAGAGGAAGACGTCACAGAAAATAATAAAATCTAAATTTCTGGATCTGTCTCTTGGATGGATTGCAATTTCTTCACCAATTGTACCAAATATTTTGTGGTTTGTTGAGAGGAGATTAACACATGGGAAGGATAGATGACATGCTGTTAACGTCCGACCTGTTCTATGTTGTCCATGTCCAGCCAGTCCTGTCCGTCCAGATCTGCAGCCATCTCCTCCAGGTAAACACATCGAGGAGGGATCCCATTACCTCCTCTCAGACTGGGGTCACCTAGAGGTGAGAATAAAACCACGTTTCGCAAAAATAAAAATAAAAGTCTGCTCAAATCATATTATACATAACAGCCCACACTGGATTAACTGTAATTGGGGGAAATGAATGAAGAGCATTAACATCAACTTCAGAACAAATAAGACATGGGAGGATTAAATGCACAGCATGTATTTACTCTGGTTTATTTCTGACTGAGGTGGCAAAGACGCGCTATGTGAAAGCATGGGGGGGGGCTTTAAGCCTGCGTTTCCTCAACACCATGACTCACCCTTAAGCGGTCTCATCAGCGGTAGAAAGAGCCAGCCATCTCACAGCGAGACTTCATGCGGTGCAGGGTTTTTGTATTTGTCTTAAAAGCTGGTGAGTCATTTGTTGTAGAACTTAATGGAAACTTAAAATTTTACTTTTAAGATGGCCAGCGCCGATAAAGAAGAACAGGTTACCTAACAGGTTTGGATACAACGCAGACATATGATCAGACACTTTGGCTCAGACTCAGGGTTTCACACTGATCTGAAGACAGCAGCTTGCTGCTGATTAATCTAAAGCTCCAATAAGTTAACTAGATATTGCAGAAAGTACTAGTGTTTAATATTATTAATTAATCTCATAGACTGGAGTCTTCACTAACAGTCACAACCAGAGTTTAAGCTTTTGCCAAACATTTATTCATTAATCTTGAGTCCTACGCTCATCTGCTGTATGAAAGGGGAAGTTACAGATCGACGTCTGGTTCCTTTTACTTACTGTTGTCGAGAGTGATGAGAAATATCCGTTGGATCATGTGATTGACATTGAGCTGTTCACACAGCTCCTGCCGGGACCGGAAGGAGCGGCTAATCTCTGCCACGGAGTCGTCATTGTCATCAACGCTGTCTGACACAGAGTTTTCCGACTCTGACTGGCTCTCTCCCGAGTCCTCCACTGTGATACAAGACACAGTATGACCTATACATACAAGAAAAAATGCTGATGCTTCTCTAACACTGACATTACGTTACATAAGGATTTATGTATATGCATTTTGACTTTGAGATCCCTGTGAGACTCTTCTACTTCTTATCAGAGGACTGCAGAAGCTCTGATAACTTCACTCACATGGTGGTTCAGCAGACAGTTGTTGTGGTTTCTGGCCTGATGCAAACTGCTTGGCATCAGCCAGCGAGCTGAAGAGGGCAGCAAAGGGGTTGCAGGAGATGTTCTGGTTGTTGTTGCCCTGGTCTGTCATCTCACTGGGGCTCAACACTCACACTCCATCCAAGATCCCAGCCTGAGGGAGCAATGTGGACACGACAAATAAGACACAGTGGAAGAAAACTTACAAGATCACAGAAAGGGATTAACAAAAACATACAGTATATTTCCACATGCACATTTCCCATCATTGTCCCACTGTTATAATCACAACCTCACCCTTACAATATAACTCTGCACCTCGCCATTAACAGTTTTTTTTAATCATCCCTTCATTCAAATTCTTTATCTTGTGTCTCCAGGCCACCGTATCACTTTGTCTGACATGCCGTTACAAATTACAGGTTGCTACTTTCTATGAAAATATACAGAATTTTGCAGTTCTTCTTTTTCTGTAGGGGAGCTATCAAATGTTTTTAAAGATTATTTTGAACTTTATTTTGATTGTGACAGCTGAAGAGTGACAGGAAGGTAGAAAGAGAGGGAGAGAGGGGGCCACAGGTCAGTCTTGAACCCTGGGCCGCTGCAGCAAAGTATCACCCTTTATACATGGGGTTCATACTTCAACAGGTGAGCTACTGGGGCGCTCCTAACATCAACATTATATTGAAACTCCTTGCATCCTTGATCTGTTTTCTGTGCTGCCTTCTGGAAGAAGATCAGCAGTTTAAGGACCAATACTGCTAGGATGGTAAAGAGTTTCTTCCCACAGGTAATAAGACTGAAAACACAACATAAAACATAACAAACAGCATTCAGACTGTTGATATAACTGCAAACATGTTGTTTCTTGTCAAACACTTTAAGAAGCCCTTGCTGTATTCTGTGTTGTAATGTGTGTGTACTTTAATGTAGCCCTGTCTGCACAATGTTTCATGCAGCACCATGGTCCTTGTCTTGTTTCACTGTGTACTGTGTATATACACGTTGAAATGACAATAACACCCACTTGACTTGACGTCACATCACTGCCGCCACAATAAACCACGCTTTCTCCAATAGTCCTCATTTGTGCAATCCTGCAAATACATCCTGTGTATCTCATATTTTCTGCATGTTACAAGTACGCACACAAGTACGTTTATCTCTTAACACCGATCACAATAAACTGCTGGATGTTTGCTAATTTTCTGTACTTGTCTAATCTTCAAGTCAACTTTTATTGCCAATGCTGCCGTATGTATCAAATCAAATCTGATTTTATTTGTATAGCCCAAAGTCACAAAGTACATTTGTCTCGGAGGGCTTTACAATCTGTACAGGGAGTGACACCCTCTGTCCTTAGACCCTCGGTTCGAGTGAGGAAAAACTTGCCCACAAAAAACCCTTTAACAGGGAAAAAAGGTGGAAGAAACCTCAGGAAGAGCCACAGAGGAGGGATCCCTCTCCCAGGACGGACAGATGTGCAATAGGACAAATCAACACAAACATATTGTACAATTACATGTAAGTAATGTATGTACAGGACATACAGAGAACTGAAATGGTGTTTCCCTCATATCCCTGGTGCAAAGAGCAGTATACATGAAATATAAAGTATACACAAGTTAAAAGAGAAAAAATATGGCAAACATAAAAGATATAACTGATCATAATAAACTGCTGGATGTTTGCTAATCTTCTGTACTGTCTATCACTATATTTAAGTCAAGTCAACTTTTATTGTCAATGCTGCCGTATGTTTCCCTCATATCCTTGGTGCAAAGAGCAGTATACATGAAATATAAAATATATTTCAGTATAACAGTATATATAGGGCAAATATATCACAATCAGAAATACTTTATTAATCCCCGCAGGGAAATTGTGTTTGTTACAGCAGCTCCCAAACGGTAAGTGAGATAGTAAGTGATAGCAAGAAAAAACATTTGAACACTATCGAGGTTGGATGGTAACATCCCAAGAAAAAAAACAGGAATATATTTTATTTATCTATAAGAATCAGGTATATCTAAACAAGTTGCAAGGAAGCTTGTAGTATTATCACTCATTATTTAAAGAGAAGGGGTGCGAGTTTATAAGTTATTCTTCTTCTCACTTCTTTTCCAATATGTATTCCTATGTTTAAATGTTTTGCCTTATTTTTTATTTTTGTTTACTTAAATCAATCAATCAAAACTTTACCCCTATACACCTATACAATATCCTATTTTAACACTATACACACATGTATAAATAAACAACAAATGAAACCAGTGACAGTAAAATAAAAACAGTGAACTGTGCAATATGTAAAACCTAAGGATTTAGTCTTATAATACAGAAGTGAGCGGTGTAAACAGTGAGATCTATCAATAATAAAAAGGTGTATACAGTGTAAACATTCACTCCACGTTAAACTCAATGCAAACTGCTTATTTTCTCCCTTTAGAAACTTTGTGTGACCCAGCAGGAGCCCTGTCTGTCCTCGGCAGTAAACATATGGTCTGACTGTCAGCGCTCACCTGTCGTTACAACGTGTTGTCACGGTTACCGTCACTTTATTTCAGAGCCCTCGCACAGTCACAACTTTGGGTCACTTTGCACGGGGGCTATCTTCCCAACTAGCCCCTGTTACCTGATCACATCATCTCACCTGTCCGGCAGGTTAGCAGCTGCTTTAGCCACCAGTCAGCTAACTAGCTCGGTTAGCAGTGACCGGGGGCTCGTTAGCTAGTCAGCTAGCCCGCGAAGCTAAGCTGTCACCGCGACTCTTATTTCAGCCTCGACTCTACAAACTGTTACACGGCCTTCGTGCACGACGAGTCTGAGCAATGTGTGTAAGCGATAGAGAAGGCTGTCGTACCTGTTTGACGGGAGGAAGTGTCTGTTTTTGATTTGAAAAGAAAACCTAGCTTCTAGCGAAACCACTGCCAGTTCCTCAGTAAACTGAAATTGTGTAAACGTCATCAGGATGAGACGGGGGGGGGTCTGCTTTGCTGGGTAACTTTTTTTTTTTTCAATAAAAACGACAACACCCCCCTCCTCCTCCTCTGTGTGACTGTAAACATTTATACACTTATGCATTTCAATTACATAGAAAATGTCCATTAATTTGAATTACATAGGTTTAATAGAAATTAACTAATAAACTTAAAGGTGCAGTGTGTAAGATTTGAGGCCTTTCTTTTCAGAATATAATATTCATAACTATGTTTCCATGCTTGTATAATCACCCGAAAATTAAGATTTTTTTTTGTTTTTGTTACTTAAAGGTCCAGTGTGTAATTCTTTATTGGCAGGAATATTTATTATTATGTTTCCATTAGTGTATAATCACCTGAAAATAATAAGAATCTTTTTGTTTTTGTTGTCTTAAAATGAGCCCTTTATATTTACAGAGAGAGTGGGTACACCATGTTGAACCACCATTTGTCTACAGTAGTCCAGAACAGACAAACCAAACACTGATCTCGATATGGACTTTTGCTTTTTATGTGAATTCGCCTACCACTTGACTTGACGTCACATCACTGCCTCCTAACCCCCCTTAAAAATCTGCCAGCCTCTGCCCCTTCCACTACCTCCACCTTCTTACAATAAACCACGATTTCTCCAATAGTCCTCATTTGTGCAATCCTGCAAATACATCCTGTGTATTTCATATTTTCCGCATGTTACAAGTATGTGCATACTGTCTATCACTATATTTAAGTCAAGTCAAGTCTTTTTGTTTTTGTTACTTAAAGGTCCAGTGTGTAATTCTTAGGAGTTTTTATTGGCAGGAATATTTATTATTATGTTTCCATTAGTGTATAATCACCTAAAAATGAAGAATCTTTTTGTTTTTGTTGTCTTAAAATGAACCCTCTATATCGACAGAGAGAGTAGGTACCCCATGTTGAACCATCATTTGTCTACAGTAGTCCAGAACAGACAAACCAAACACTGATCTCGATATGGACTTTTGCTTTTTATGTGAATTTGCCTACCAGAGTTTTTCTTACATGCTTGGAAGGAGAGGGTGAGGCGTGGGTGAGTATTCATTTGGTTGTAAGTTCACTGCTAGGTGCCACTAAATCCTACACACTGGACCTTTAAAAATTCTCCTTTTATATTTACAGTGGGAGTGGGTCCATATTAAAACACTGTGTTCCTACAGTAGCCCAGAACAGACAAACTACATACCGACTCTAGAGAGGGTCCTTAAAGTGTTGTTTCTCCTTTACACTAGGAAGGTGAGGGTGATGTGAGGAGATTGCAATACAAATACACAGCGCATGCACATTTTTAATTTGAATAATATTTTGAGAGATACAGGCTTGACTTCACTTAGTTTGTTTAAAAAATACATCATTCGCACCAGGATGAACAATATATCAAAGATAAATCATTTTCAATCATTTCTATACTTGATTTTAAGGACATATATACATATATATATACTTGTATTCAGAGCTCAATGAGTTTTATTTTATTTTATTTTATTTTATTTTATTTTATTTCTTCCTTACCTCAGATGTGTGCACTGGCTGTTTGAAGTCAGTTGCCATTTCAGCCACACCTGTTTGGACTTTAGCGTTGATGTTTTCTGTCCATCAGCAGAGGGCAGCAGCAGACTTCATCACTGACTGAGTCTCCTGAGTTTTGTGCCTATGTCCTTGGCCCTAACCTCTTTTGTGTTTACTGGGTTGTAGTTCGGGTTTGAGAGTTTGCTTTTGGACAGACTTAAGTAAAATATTTGGAGATGTGGGTTATGTGGAAAAGGAAGCAAATATATTTCAGTATATATCAATACAAACAAATGTTTTATTTCAAAGCTGTTAACTAATGATGATCTAATAACTCCCATCATAGCCTTTGAGTAAAATCCCATCATACTTTTGTACTTTGATTGCACAGAGATCTCACTGCAGTTATTGCTTGAGGTCACAAGATATGCTGTCTGTTTCAAGTAGAGACTTCCCGGGAGAGAAAGCTTTTATGTGCTCTGCCTCCCACACATGGACTTGAAATTAAGCGTTTAGAGTTTAATCTGTGACCAAAGTCACATTTCCTACTAGAATTCTCTTTTGTAATTGGACAAAGATTTTGAACATCTCTTTTATTGTTTTTATTGTTTTGTTTGATCCTGTTATTTAAAAATGCGATGGTGCCAGTGTCTCCTTTGTATTTACTTCAGGATATGGAGTACAATGTCCTGAACATATAGTGTAGCTGGGATCTGTTCAAAAACTGTCTGGCTGTCAAGAAACCTTTTCCATACTGCTACCAAACTTACTTTCCACATCATTATACACAGCTTTTCAGCTCAGAGAGTACCTGCATTTCAAGTCACAATAGTTATGTCAAAGGAAAAGTAATTTAAGTTTTCTTTGCTTCCAAAACAGAGTATGTGAATTTTGCAAGGCAGAAGTTTCAGCTTCTGATGAAGAAATCAGTGCATCACTGCTTTGGATCTTTAACTTTATTAATGCAGCCTTGTAGATTTTGTGTTGTAACTCCAACCCTGTAAATAAGATTTCTGCGATTAATTTCCAATCATTTCAAGCATCTACTGTGTAGACTCGGAACATTTCATATGGCAACAACAACACAAAATGTCAAGGAGGTTACAGTAAATAAATGAGTATATCTCCAGTATTTGTACTAATTAATTTGGACAATGCAGATACTTGTTTTCTGTATTTGTATTTGTTAAACAATGTCAGAGGCCAGTGATGCATTTTGGAGGAAATTGGTTTCTCCAATTAAAATGACATTATTCAAGTCTACTGTGTTTCCCTGAACAAATTCTCTTGTTAATACAAAGTAGAACCAGAGTAGAAAACAAGAATGATGTACTACTGATTTTCTAGAACCAGGTCAGGTCTTGAGTAAATGAACACAAACAGATGTTTTCTGAAATTATTCTGCGATTTTTTTTCCAGATGTGGTCAGACAGCTTAAGAAACGACACGGTTTGTACTAAGCAGCTTTAATATTGAACACTGAATCACAGAACACATACAAGTGCGACACGAAGCACACCAAGTCATCATTCAGAGAACATATTTGTTTTGTTTTTTGCTTTCAAAACAAAGAAAAAAAAAACAAAATAATAAAAAATAACAGCTTTCTCAGTATACATGAGAACATACAGTGTTTCTTATACAATCAACATTTTTACATGTTTAGTTTCCGAGCAGTAAAAAAAAAAAAACTCCAACTTGGTTTGTAAAGACAAAATTCAGTGTGATTACAAATGAACTGTTTGATTGTTTATTTCCCGACCGTACTTGATCTGCGACGTTAAATAATCTGAACAAATACTCTCCACTGATCTACATCTATCATGTGCACTATCAAGACATTTCAGACATAATGACATTCACAATATTACAAAATAAGGCACAATATTTACCGTCTCAAGCAAACTTCTAATGTACTTCTGTGAGTGTTTCAGGTCGTCACAGTTTAGATTTTAGAAAGGCTCAGCCTCTCAGTGAAATGTGTAAGTGTCTATTTGACAAGTCTTTGTCCGTAGTGGCTCTGTTGTTCATCACTGAAACACTAAAAGTGTCTTTATGGCTTCTTTTCACCATACATGATCCTCACCTCTGCATTCAAGAGGAAGGTGCAGCACACACTCTCCATTATTTACCGTACTGTGCCCCTTTCCCTCGTCTTAACCAGTCCCTCCAGGGGGATTGGCTGTTGTCCTGATTAGAGTTTGAACTCCAGGTGGAGGACTGACGTGTCCAGGTAGAGGCCGTCCTGCTGGGTCTGCTGAAGAAGGACATGCCGTTGGAGGTGGACTTCTTCTGAGGAAGCTCCGACTGCTGCTGGGTCATGAGCTGCTGGTTAATGATGATCTGGATGTCGTCCTGAGGAAAGGCGGGGAGGAAATGAGCAGGAAGTCTGAGGAGCACGGTCTGGTGTCTCATGTCAACTCTGCCCTCGTATCTTTATAACTCAATATTTTTATCTGACTGTAGCAGAAGAAGTAAACTGCATGCATATCTTTTGACACTAACATGTGGAAATCATTGTATTTTAATGGTTTAAAAAATGTTCAGTATATTTCTTGTTATCGATAAATCCCATCAAAAGACCAGAACCAACTATGAATTGCTCCGACTAACAAGCATTGTCTGTGCAGTCAAACTCTGTCATACTAGAGCTTGATGTTCCTTCAAATACTCCTTCAAATGCCAAATGTGTAATAATCACACACACAAAGGGCTCATAGAAGTGCAAATGTGGAGACATGGTGGAGTGATGGGCAGCCACACATCGAGGCACCCTGGGAGCAGTTACGGGTTTGGTACCGTGCTCAAGGACACCTCAGCAGTGCCCAGAAGGTGAACTGTGAATGGGCTTGGAGCTGAAAGCCACAGACAGGCTGCAGAAGTCGTAGGTTATTGAGAGATTGACTGTTTTTATGAGATTTATTGCCAATATGAAAAAATTAACAGTTTTATCCTTTAGGAGTTAAGAAGGTTTATGTTTTTTAACCTGTTTGCTTCTTTGCTTGGAGTCTTGCAAACTATTTATGTAGTACCTTCCAAAATCTGATTTACAATGTAAATGTAGTGCAGGTTCAGCTGATTTGATACTGATGGGGTGTTGGAGCCTTCTTGATCCACATTGTTTCCTCTGTGTGTCTGATTTGTACATGGATTGTATATTTGATAGACAGATTACTGAATGTATTTTCATCTTTAATCACTGTTTTTATTTCTGATTTTATTTAATATTCCTGATTTAAGGAATATTTTTAACTGTTTTTAATTATTCTAACAAACGTTTAAAACCTTTTAGCGAATGATTTGAACTTTTTACTAACAAACATGATTTTTCCACAAAATGAATCAGGGTTTTGGTTCAAATACTGTCTGCATTATCTCCGTCTGAACACGTGAGATCAGGCAGATGGCCCGGCTTGGCATAGTGACTCAGCAGCAGAAGGACTCAGAGACAGAGACACCTGCCGTTATATCCCTCCAAACTGACAAGGCTGAGAGAGATATGTCTGTCTGCGTCTATGCCTGACCTCCAACTGAGAACACCAAACTGAGATACATCCATCTCCTGTCCTGTCAAATTATCACTAAAACTGCCGACGGCGTGCCTCGTAAGTCAGTTTTCATCAGTCATGATGCCAATTTACTGATCAAGGATTTCCAAAGCGATTAGACAATGTGACAAAGAGAGATGATTTGAAGTAATTTAGGTACAAAAATGGACCTCACCTGCCAGGCCTCCAGCTCCTGTGACAGCTCAAGTTTACGTTGGATGGCTTCTAATAACTGGTTGTTCAGACACATCATGTCGTTTTTACTTTTCAGTAACTCGGCCTCCATCAGGTTTTTCCTAGAGAGAAATGATAAAACCTTCAGTCACATCACGGTCATTTATGAAAAGTGTAATTTGCTAGGCTGCAAAAGTAAGACTCATCTGACAGTAATTCATGAATGAATGAATATTCAACCAACAATGGCTGTTCCTGCAATACGTGTAAAAGCAACTGAGGAACTCACTTGGCTATGGCTTCGTCTCGGTCTCTGATGGCCTGTTGGACGACTTCCGCCTGCTCCTGTATACTCTGCAGCTTGTGCCTCAGTTCAGCGTTTTCCTGTTCCAGCTGCACGTTCTGGAGGAGGAAGAAATGAAATGACTAAAGACATTGTTGCACTGAAACGGTCTCTGCCTTTCAAGGACGAGCATAAATGTTCCCTTTGAAAACTCTAGTCTGAGTTTGAAACGTTTGAAACTTTTGATGTAATAAAATCTGAAATCAATTTTAAAATAGATTTGTTAGTGCATGAGGAACGTGAAATATGTGATTTTGAACTTGAGTAGCAATTTATCACAAAAATAAAAGATGTGACATGATGAAATTAAAAACTAAAGACATTTTTTATTTAATTTGTGAAAGAACTGACACAATTATTGAGTGGAAATTTTAAATTTAAAATAAAAAAAGGGACTTTATCTGAATTAAAGCTTTGATCAAACTGCAGTAATCCGTCTGTGACATTAAAGTGAATTACAGTGACCGCAGGAAGGTCAGCACTGACCCAGCCAAACCCTAAAATAATGGGCCTCTATGGGCACTGCTCTTCCCTGACAGACGTGTCCGTTCATCACTGCGTTACCTGATCTCTCAGCTCCTGTGCTGCGCTCGGATTCCCACACTGATCACCCGTCCCGTCGACAAAAGCTTGTTTCAGCTCCTGGGACAGAGACATTAACAAAGAGATCAGGTGTCGGCCGTGCATTTCACAGAGATTTTACACCAAAAGAAGTTTCTGTGGCGTTGGCCTATTTGCACGATGCTCCGAGGAGAGGAAGGGGATGGGCAGGAATATTTAGTTACAGTGATAAATGCCTGTCACTGCTCTGAACGGAAGACAAATGTCATGAGACACAACTGGACAATTGTATATGCTTGCTTGAGGCTTAGCCACGCATGTAAGCTATCAACTGGAACAATTCATTGGCAGTGCATAAACAAGGACGCACACTACCTCAGCCTCTAACAGCCACTAGGGGCTAGATGAATGAATGTGGTATGTACAAACTGATCCAAGATTTGTGCTTTTTGTGCAGTAATGTAATGTAATAGAGTAATATATACTCTACATGTGTAAACAATAATGATCCTGTCCTCCTTTGAGTTCAGCTAACAAGACCAGCCTTTTGTTTTGCATTTCCTCTCCTGCCCTATTTGCTCATTTTCCGTGACTACTGCTCACCTGAGGGCTTGATGTCTGTGCCAGTGTCTGAGCCACTCCCTTCAGCTGATGCAGTATGGCCTGCAGGTCGTCCTGTTGGTCTGCGACCCCTGAGCTCTCTGAGCCGTTCAGTTCCTGTGTCAGCGGGAGCAGCAACTGAAGGATGGAGCCCATTTCTTGCTTCATCTGAGTACAACGTAAGAGGAGGCATTTATGTTACTGTTTTCATGGCCTAGTCTGAGGTGTTGAGTTACTCTTACAACAATTGATATAGCCTGGAGGCTGCTGCTGGGTATTTTGTCTTTATTAAAACAGCTAATGTTTCAGAAGTTTTAATAAAAACTGGCTCAAAACAAGGTATTAATTTCCCTCTTTCCCTTTCAGCATTTACATGCAGTACGTCATATATTTGCACACTGGGAGGTGAAAGCATTACCTCATCTCTTTATTTAGCTTGAGTCAAATATATCCCATGATGATCTTATGGTAACTCAACAAAGACATCTTAAAGGTTAACTCTCATACAGTATAAGGGATATTTATATAATATCTTATGCTACGTTTACAGACACGAGTGTAAATAGTGCTGGAAGCTGTAAAACGGGGAAACTCTTCTGTGACAAACAGGAAATGTAACGTGTGACTCATGAGTGCTGCTATATACCACATTTTCCTGCTGGAACAAAACAATAACAGCAGAATTAAAAGACTTGGCTTTACTGTCAGTTTTCCTGTTACCTCTCAGACATAATTCAAATTTCCGCAACATGCCTTCTCAAATATTTGAGAAGGCATGTTATCACTATTAAAAATAAACACAGGACCTTCACACCTTTTCCTCGCAGACAGCGTTCTCACATCAAACTCAATCTTTCCTATAAATTTAAGCGTTACCGTGTTATCTCCTTACACCTGTCTGAACGGAGAGACTTTGTTTCAAGTCATCATCACAGGAAAAACAATTTCCCCTCATAACGTACGTGCAGCATTGTGGGCAAGACTAGTACCAAAAACGAACACTTCCCAACCACAGCGTGGAGATAAAGTCAGTGCCGCTGGTCCCAAACTGTTTCTGTCAGTTACAGGACTGAATTTTAATTCACAGCCTCTCTGCCTCTCAGTCACGTCTGGTTGTTTTTGTTGTATTCTTTCGATAAACTGAGTATTTCTTCTACTATTACTTCTAGGACTTTCATTTTCACAATTACTGTGCAGCGTTATCTGTGACTGTGCTTTAAGAGGAAACTATTTTCTCATGCTCTGCTATGGCTATCTAATTTTATTTTATGATACATGTATGGAAAAATCATCATCATCGCCCACACATAACGACTGCCATCATAATAGAGCTAGTTCTTAATTAAAAACAGGAAAGACATGATAAACAGGTGGACTGCTCTAATCTTTCTTGTAAACAAAGCTTGCTTCTCTTGAAAGTAGAACATCCGGGACACTGAATGAGTACAGATGATATCTGTGACCTGCGGCACACTTGGGGTGCCAAACACCTGTTGGACTGTTTGATAGAAAATAAAAGATGCAGCAGAACCGGATATATTCTGTTTTTCAAAACATTCTTCTTCCTTGTCAAAACCTGGCGCCTACGTTACCCACAAAGCAACTTTACCAACATTGGGTTTGGTCGGATATTCAGGTGTGTTATGAATGGAGACCCTAGCCTGCAGCAGAGACTTCTCGTAAGCTCTTCTTTCTCCTGATACACACCCAGATTTGTTTCATGGTCAGTCTTGTAGTCTTCAGACTCAGCTGCTACTGACTCAAGTGACATTACTTGAAGCAATTTATCAAATTTCAGTAGTAGACAAGTGTTTTTTTTGGCTGTATGTCTTGAGAAAATAGTGCATTTAGTGGGAACTACGTTCAGCAGCGGATTAATACACATTTCTGGTACAAGGGGCGTGTATATGAGATTGTGTCCATTCACTGTCATGTCTTGTGCAACATTGACACTGCTTTAGTACCTCTTCCTTGCCAACTCCCAGCTGTGCCGTCTCTAGGCTGGTCTCCAGCTCGGACAGCAGGGAGGCATCTCCGTGGCTCCTGGCTTCCTGTAGGGACACCTCCTCCTGGAGGTCCTCAACTTGGGCCTGAAGCTGCTGAGAGCGACTCCGTGCCGCCTCCACCTCCTGCCACGCCTCAGCTAGCTGAAAACATGAAGAGGTGCATACAAACGTGAGTTTCAGGTTAGCAGCTTGTACAACATATGATAGACATTAAGATAAGACAACATGAAAATTGTGTTGCCCAAGGACATGTGTGGTTTTTCCACGAGCTGTCATGAGGCAAGCGTGAAAATATTCCAACAAACAGTGAGAGAGAAATCCTGACGTGCCAGATTCCAGCGTCCGGCCCAACATGAAACTAAACGAACATGACTGGAATCCAGAATTGCGGGTGAATGTTACAATGACGGGGATGAGGTGATTGTTTTGCAGTGCTTTCCACAATCCCACCGAAACCCAGGCCCTCAGGCATGCAGGGAAATCCCTTTGTTACAGAGGCTCTTTCATTCATACACCAAACCACACTGAGCTTGTTTTCTGTTGTCTCGTCTGTGTGTGTGTGTGTGTGTTTTCAGCAAAAGTATGTCATGTATTTGAATATAGTACCTGCTGGCTGTGCTGTTGGTTGAGTTGGTCATGCAGAGCCAGGCGTGTGTGTAAAGAGGCCAGACTCGCCCTCAGCTCTGTGTTTTCTTGACACACACTCTGCAAACGCTCCTCCAGCATTTGTTCCTTCTGGGTGAGACGCAGCGCCTGAAAGAAACGCAAACACACACAACGCTTAAATATGACAAAAAAAAAGGTTTCGTCTTCTCTGACTTACTCACACTTTGTTTTTCTTTGACGTCATTTTCCCTGAAAGTAAAGCAGGTACTTCCTGTCATTTAATGTGGGAATGTTCCTTTGTTTCTCTATTAATAAACCATTTGCTAGAATCTCCTCAGCTGTGTTTTTTAGCAGGACAGGTCGCTTTCACCATTTGGTATTTTACTCAAACCAGAATTTAGACTTGCATCTGAAGGCTTTATTGGTACTTGAAGGATTGTTCTTTTGTTGAATGGTTGAAATTTATGACACACATTATTGCATTATGTGTAATTGAAAGGACTAATAATTATCAAGGGAAGTTCTGTGAAGTTTGGTCGCATTTTTTCATTTATATAATGAAAGAAACATTTTTGATGATAAGCTTAAATTTGATGTGAACACTGAGGCTTTTGTGACATCAGTCTTTTATTGAGAATCTTCTTTTATATGCTGGTTTTACAAGCTGACGGTAAAAGACAGAAGCAGTCTAAATGGTATTGTTAGTCTGTTCTAAGGTCACTGGTGTGAAACAAGGAGATCTCAATTCTTTATGTAACCAACAAATACTCGTAAGCAGAAAGTATTTTGGCTTCTTCTGGATATATTCTTGCAAGTGAATTTTATCTGTTGCCATCAGGGCGGCATTATGCTATACCTGCTTGAAAAAAAACTGTACAGACTTATAAGATAAATATTGTGGTAGCTGACCAAGTGTGGAACAAAGCTGCCTTTAACGTTAAGCAATTACCCTGGGAGTGGAGGAAGCAAGTCTTGTCCTTTAACCATTGTCACTGTTGGTGTATGTTTTGTATGATCTTATCTGGTTTTCATTTGTGCTCAGTAAGTTAAATCGTCAAATTATTTATAGACTCTTCCACATTTAGCTCTCATTTAGCCGTACGTTTTGTAAGTTTCTGTGTTTTCTGTCTATGTGTAAAGCTGTTCCAAAACAAATTGAACCCAGCAGGATTAATAGTTGTTTTGAATTTGAAATTAGGAAATAGTGAAATAGTGAAAACATGCTGCCTATTTTTGTTGTTGTATTTCTTTCATTTCATTTGTCATATTTTTCCTTCATGCATCCAGATTTGATTTTGCCTTGTGTTGTCATTATGTTCTTTATGAATTGGAAAACCTGAATCACAAGTTTCCTCTGTAACTGACACTGATGAGAAGTCAATGCAAGAAGGTAAACTGAACCAGTAGCTGACAGGAAACATTGTATGAAAGCACATACAGACATCCCGGTGCAGTGTGTTCTGGTCATTCTGTCCTTGTGAGGACATGATGCTCCAGAACCCCCCCCCCCCAGAAACTTTTAAATAAGCACCTGTTTAGAAATTAGATTAGCTTTTCTTTTAACATTCAGAGGTGTACTTTGTTGTGCAGGTAGTTACCTGCTCCCTCATGGCACTGATCAGCTCCTCATCCTGCGGCCTGTTGTTGCTTCCTTTTTGTTGGAGCTCCTGTTTTAAAGCCTGCAGCTCACTGGACATGACTCTCTCCACCTCCATCGCCTACACACACACACAAACACACACACATCAAAGAGACACATGAGATTCACAGACAGAGTAAAAGAAAAGAGAGATGTAGCTTTCAAATTTGCAGTACTGCCCTGTAAAATGTTTGCTTTTAGACATGAGGATGGAGTTACAGAGAGATTCAAGCAGAGAGAAGTGGTCAACTTCAAACTGGAAAACAAAGCTCGCCTCGGGCGTGTGCTTTAAGAGAATCAAGACCACAATCTTGAATCTAAAAACAACCAAATATAGCAGGAGGTCAAATCCTGTAATCTCGACCCAGAGGAGAAGAATCATAATACAATACCTAAAAATACAATACCTGCCAGAAAGGTGGGGATTAGGTGACTTAAATTAAACATGGTATGGGTTTTGCTGCAGGCCATGCAGCACATGGAGAATGAGAGATGGTTTTGTTATTTCCTTTGGATAAACCGCGTATGGTTACAATATGGTCCCCAAGCTGGGGGGTCAGCTCAATGTAAGGATAAAATACAGCTTTTCTCTGATTTTTTAATATAAATAAAATCTTTATTTAAAAATTCTTCAGGTAAAACTCACTGAGAATCCTGTTTTGTTGAACTGCCTATAACATGTTCATGAGAACATACTGGCTGCTTTTTTGCAACAGGTGGATCCTCGTTTTTCTTAGGATCACACGCACATGCAAGAGCATGCAGCGACACAATGCACAATCATGTCGATGGTTTCACGCAGTTCAATTGTAACAGGCCAAGAAACGTGGCACTGTGCCAGCAAGCTGGCTAACAAACATGGATATAAACATGGAAGGAAATGTATTCATCATGTTTTTCCGGCCTCAAGGATAAACACAATATGTGTGGGTGGGAATATAAAGCGAGTTGTTTACAAGAAAATTCCACAGAGCACCTTTAACAGGCTGGAAAACACAAAGCAACACGATTCCTGTGATCACTCATCCGTCAGAAGCACAGAGGACATTAAGCAATCATTGACAAACCACATGTCGTATTAAGAGTTAAATAATGACACAAATCAGCTGCTTTCCTCAAAGCTAATCTCTCAAACATAAGATAAAATAAAACTGAGGGATCTTTGGAGAACTGTTGTGCCAGTTTGAAGCCCCAAGTGAGCACACAATCCCCCAACACCCCCGTGCCCTGGTCTGAAACCCTCAGTTGCTTACTCAGCAGTTCGGTGGGCCCCTGTCAGGTCCCATCACGACCACATAATACAAGATGAAAGGCCGCACTGTGCGCCAGATGGAGCAGAGGGCATCTTGTTCTTGCCTGTGACATCACCATGCCACATTAGAGGCATGGCAAAGGGTGAACTTGGACGTCATGAGGGGACAGCTTGTGTGAGTGCACAGAGGAAGTGAGGCAGGCTCGAGGGCTATAAATTGTTGTGTGTGTGTGTGTGTGTGTGTGTGTGTGTGTGTGTGTGTGTGTGTGACAAGAGTAAAACAGGCACTGATGGACAAAAACAAAACATAGCATGCAGACACATGATGAGGAGGAGAAGGGGGGGTGAACGTTTGTCCCTGTGAGTCGTCATTTCAGCTGAATTGTCTCCTCAAACACGGGCCCCCTCCACAATAGAGGCAGCGACCCACTGAGAATGACCAAAACAGGAGTGGAAGGAGGACGCTCCATTTGGTAGAGGCACAAAGATGATATTCACTCAAGCCTCAGGCCTTCATACACCACTGAGGTATCTAACAGCTGACTACCCAAGCTACAGCCGAGGCCCTCGGGGAGCACACAGAAAAGACGTCTCTCCCCTGGGATGATGGGATGTTGGGGTATGAGGGGCAACATCAAAGGAGCAAATGAAAGATTTATATCTCTCCCCGATGTATATTGTCTTTCCCTTTTTGTCTGCAAGTTGCGTGATGCTTGTTGAGGGCATAGAGGTCACGGGGGGTTCGCTTCAATTCACGCATCTCCTTTTACAATAACGGAAATCTACAGTGAAGGATTTGTCACAGCCGTCCCAATAACACACTCCATGGCCAGGGAGAGAGATCATGTGGCAGTGAGAGGAAAGCAGAAGGTGAAGAGATAACCGAGAAAAGACAAAATCGCCAAATTGTTCATTTACAGTGGACCAAATATGAATTAATCCGCCAATTCCTCTTTTTTCAGTGCGTCATTTAGACACTGAAATGTCAAAAAATAAACAATTAGATTGATCTGTAACTATTTTTATGATCTAATATTCATTTATTTAAGCAAAAACACCAAATATTTGCTGGTTCCAGCTTTTCAAATGTGAATGATTTGATGCTTTTGGGTGAAACTTGATAGTAAAATAAATATCTTAAAAGATTTGTATGGTTGGCCGAACAAAACAAGATATTTGAAGATGGTGGGTTTGTGGGAAATTGCAACAGGCATTTTTCACTGATTCACATGATTAATCAAGTAAATAATCAACGGATTACTCATACAGCCTGTTGGTTCTGTGAATATTTAATAGGATCCTTCTCAAACACTTGTCTTGTCTAGATTATGTCTGAGAATCCAGGCTGTCCATGTGTGGCTGGAGGGGATGATGGGCTCATCAGCATTGGGTGTAAGCAGCCGAAACAAATAGTTTAAAAAATACAACAACAAATCGAAAAATAAACAAATAAATCTAAATTTCTCCACAAAGTCTTCCAAAAAAATATTCTGTTTAATTTAATGTTTCACTCAAAAAAGCATCAAGTCCTCACATGTGAGAAGCTGGAAGAGTCGGCTTGATAAATGACAATTAATCAATCAAAATAGTTGCCAATAATGTTCCTGTTGACAAACAAAGCAATTAACTGGCTGATGGTTTCAGCTCTCAGAAACAAATGTCGGCACAACTCAACAGAAATTCACACTACAGGTTCTAAAATGAGCATAAAGTTGAATCGACACCTGTCTCACCTGTCTGATTCTACTCTATATGAATGTAAGATCAATTTTTATGTATTTATTTATCTTTTAGCTGAGCACGCAATGGGAAAACAAGATGGGCGTTGGCTCGCTCTCACATCACACTTCATTGAATCAGCTGATGAAAACATAAATTATGACTGTGAATGACTAATGTAACTAATACCACAATGTCCTGAACTTATCTTATATTCATTTCTGTCCAGAGAAAAACAAACTATATATTATAAACATTTCCAGCTTATCGTCCGACAATCATACTCCCTTTCCAGTATGGCATTTCTTATCCAGTAGATGTTTTTCTTTGCCAAAACATTTTCTTGCGTCAAACTAAACCAACTAAACATCAATAATATCATAACCTCACCATCATAACCTGCTGGCTCATCAGATTCAGATTTAATATATTTCCTTGTTAAACATTCACAGGGTCAAAGAATAAATCCACAAAGATGCATCAGACAAACTCATTAGTTTAAGGGTTCTCCTATCATGTTTCACTTGCAGGAATGATAACATTTAAGAGAAAACACCCTGACATCGCTCAACACTCCCTGATATTTTAACATCCACTTTCCTGCAACTGTCTAAACAGTCACGCCAAACCATGTGACGATCTGGCACACGTCAACCCTGTTTTTACGCACCAGGATGGAGAGTCACAGCAAAAATCTTTCCTCTCACATCAGAGCTTTGCTTTGCCATCGCTGCTGAACATAATGAATTCCTCGTCTCTCTCAGGTTTCTGTGGTGCGATACAGACGCCCTCCTCCAGATTCCTGTCATGCTCCGGTTACACTCTCACAATCAGGAGTTTCAAACTCTTTGAAACCTGCTAGCGCTTTATTATAAGCAGACTCACAATCCTTAAAAGGCAAATACAAATATTTAATAGGTTCAACATTGTTGTCTGGTCCCATTTTCTTGTTCTTCAAAGATAATACACTGAATATCTTTGATTTTGTGCTAACAGTCAGACAAATCAAGACATTTGAAAATCTGGGAACTTGTGACGGGCAGTCTCCACTTTTGATCTACTGTAGCCCAATCAGGACACACAGAACAAAAGTCTCTGTCCCAGTCATAACTGTGGGAACGCCTGTACAAACACACATAATTATAGATACACAGACACAACTCACCACAACAGAAGTGACAGCACCCTTCACCACGTCAGACATGGAGTTTCTTCACACTGCTTCTTCTTCCAACACATTCACTGTCTTCTCTGGCTTTTACAACCACACACAGAGTCCAGAATAACCCATGACTGATGCCGGGCAGCCAAATAAAACATTTTCTCCACTTCCTCCTCCTTGACCAGCCCAAACAGAGATAGCACTTTTTATCTAAATTGACTTTTTCCTGAACTTTAAGGGAGTCTGTTTTTCCTCAGAGAGTCTTCCAGTCGAGCCACAGAAGCAGCAAAAGACAAGCAAGTAGTTCCTTATTCTGCGGACCTTGACTCATGGGAGGTGGCATACTGTTGTTGGGATTCATTTTTAACTTTGCAAGCTTTGATTTTTATGTTTAAACAACACAAGGAGCTGCTCTACAAAGATATCTGTCATGTGTAACACAACACTGTCACAGCAGTCATGATTAGTGAAACATTTCCTACTTTCCCTGGAAAAAAACTGAAGGTTGTCCAGCTGTCATCTCCTCCATGTTAACTGATAAGAGGTTGTAAATTATGTCACCAGTTAGATTTTCGTACTAGTGTACTCGGTTTCGTCAGGATCAAACTACGCTGATCATAAATATTTGACTTGTGCAGTCTGATAATGATAATGAGCCAGCTGTATGTTGCCAGTTGTTTTGTTTGTTACGTCATACAAGAATCTTAACTTAATTGAACTTCATGTTACTAAATAAACTGGATCTGGTTAAAGGTCCAATGTGTAATATTTAGGGGGATCTATTGTAGTATATGACAGAAAATGAATACAATATATATAATCAACATCCAACTTAAACGTCCACTTGAGGCTGGCTACAAAACAAGTCAGTCTCCATAAGTCCCCATGTTAAAATGTCCAACTTCACAGCAGAAATAAACATGTTTACAGCCTGGTACAAAAAACAGTTTTGGTCTCTATAGCTACTTTCACCATTCATGACAACTGTACTGTACAAATTAGGCTTAAAGTCTTAAAGTTATGCATAATTAACACCATGACTGCTTTGATTGACAATTGGGTGTTACAGATTACTTGTTTGAGCACCCAGGCGTCATTTGGTCCACATCTTTGCCGTTTTTTTGATTAGCTAGGAGGCCGAATAGGCAGGACTACTAACATGGCTGCGGACAGATCCACAGATTTTGAGCTTCAAAACGCCACTTTAGAAATCTGTGGGTGCCATCACGCCTACACCATCAGCGGGTATTCAGCGGGTTGCAATCTGCAACGTTACAGCTAGATGCCACTGAATCCTACACACTGGACCTTTAAACATACCATAATGAGCTCATATCTCACATTCACGTGATCTGCACATTTGTTTTCTCCTCTTAAAATATCTTGTTTTGTTCAACCAACAGTCCAAAGCTCAAAGATATTCAGTTCACAATTATATAAAACAGTGAAAAGTAGAACGTCCTGACTGAAATTGTGCAAAAACTGACAAAGAATTACAAAAAAAAAATAAAAGTTGCAGATTAATTTTAAGTCAATCCATTTTAAATCAAGTTTTTCAGGCTCTATTCTCATGTGTTGAAGGCTCCTTCCTCCCTCTGCCCTAGATCTGAAATCAAATCATGGTACTGACGTTCACGAGTTTACATATCATTTCCATTCTGCTCCACACTGGTGTGGATCATTTGCCTGAAGCCAATATCTCAGACTTTGTAGCTTCCAACTTACAAACTTCTGTCTCTCCTGCTAAGGTGAAAAACTTTCTTTTTATCTAAACTCGCCATGGCCTTGCTCTGTAAAGCCTGAGAGTTTGTCCTTCTGGAGATTAGACTGAGTCAGACTGACACCTGAGTGATTCGCAAAGAACATTGAGTTTCAGTGCGTGGATTGGGTGACCGTCTTATCTAGTTTGCCTCAGACCTGTAGCTTTGGATCCAGAGTTCAGGTGTTTGTTTCACAGAGGTTCAGTTACCTGTCGCAACCTCTGGGTTTCTTTGAATCCAGCTCTATGTGATGTTGTGCAGACCTTATATTCACACACTCAGCCTGTACATGTGTGGGACTCACAGTGTTGAGCTGCTCCCTGAGTCTCTGAGTGTGCTCGCTGTGCTCCAGCTCGGCTCGACTCTTGTCCCGCTCGGCCTCGCTGAGGGCCTGGGTGAGCTGCTCCACCTGGGCGCTCAGCTCCCTCACATCCCTCTCCAGGTCTCCCACCTGGCTCTCCCACTGGGACTGGCAGCCCTCCAGCTTCAGCCGCAGGTCATGCTTGTCCTGCTCCAGCTCCTGCACAAAGGCAGATAGGGTCAGACCAAAATGCCATAACTTCAACATAAGCTACTGAAACTATAACGTTTGTAAGTGATCCTTATTGGCAAGAGCATGTTAAAATTATAGTGTTTTATTTTTAAAAAGGGACAAGCCAGCAAGCTTCAATTAGAGTAGTGAAGGATCATGAGAAATATGATAATATGAAAGTATGATGTACAATGAATCTCCATAAAAGAGCAATGTTAAGATGATTCCTTGAGCTTTAGAAAACTGTGCATTAATCATTATTTTCTAGCATTTTTAGACCAAAATATTAAGTAATCAAAAATAAGTTGTAGATAAGTGCTTGCCACATCTTTATTGCACTTTTTAAAGTGTTGCGTCACGTCTGAGGTTTGTCCTGACTTTGTGATTTAAGCTGTAGTCTCACCTGATAAGATTAAAGATTGAACATCTAAATGAGACATCAGCATGAGAAAAACAATTAGACCTTTAATTAGTCTGCTGTAACCGCTCAGGTGTGACGCTGCCCAGGAGGCAACAGTTTCACAACAGAGACAAACCTCACTGCACCTGCTGTCTCCTGCCTCGTTGCTGTAAGGGTGGATTTATTAGTTGCTTTGCAGACATTTATTAAATCTGGAGACGTCACGCACAGACACAGAAGGAGTTTGTGTACAAGTTTGATTCCACACAGTAGGCTGCCAAGTTGTTTCACAAGCTGTGAAGATAGCTGAAGAAATATTTCAAGGTTTCAAATAAATAACCAAGATTGTCAATTGTAAAAACTAGACTGAAACAATATTACGTACTTACAAAGAATTTACTGGAAATGTCTTTAGTTTTAGTACTTTTAGTCAGTTTGGTTAAATCTGTCAACACAACAAGTATGAAAAGGCATTATGTCTTTCACAAAGTGTTGTGTAACTATTCTAAACTTCTTAAATCTGATACCACCCGTATTATAATAAAGAAACCCTACAACTCATACTGAAACTAATATTAAAACTAAACACTTTTAAACAATACAGAAAGAAAGAAAAATACAAAACTATAATAACTGAGAAACACAAAGGAAAGAGCACAATGAGAGCACACACCTGATCACTATGAGGAAAGTAAAAAACAATTTGATGTGAAACCAGCTTTTTCTGTCTGTTTACACTTTACACAAGTGTGTGAATGAAAGCTGCTTTGGTCACAATAGAGTTAAATCCTCTGTAGATTTATGGTAGATCTGAATTAGATTTACAGTATACATACTGAGTGATGATTACAGTGTGTACACTATGATTACTAGTGTTCAAGTTGTTCCAAGTCAAATATTTGCTCTGTTAGTTATCATCTGGACATATAACAATCAAGAAACAACCAAATAAGTGTATTTGTTATATTTTTACCACATTATCTGAATGGAAATGACCGTCTGTGGTAGTTTCTTGAAGAAAAATGACAAACTGGAGCATATTTTCTAAATCGGATTCATTTAGTTCCCAAAGTTGCTCTGCAGTTTGATGTATTTTAACACTTTAAAGCGCTATTATTAACTTTACAGACAAAAAAAAATGGACACTTTAGTTAATTTTCAACCGCCCACTTCAAACACAAGCGCCAACCACGTCGTCAAAAACCTTTTTTAAACCACGTTTCACCTCAAAGCTTCATTTTACGCGGTATATTTTGCGCACAATCGGCGCTCCTCGGTATATATCTAATAAAGGCAGGTCGGTCTTACCTCCAGCTTGTCTGCGTATTGTTCATGAAGTTTGTCGCTCTGATCTTTCAACTGACGGTTTTCCAGGAGCAATGCGTTTCCCAGCTGGGCTGCCAAAATAACCTCTTCCTCCTTTTGTTTCAATGCAGCCAGAAGTTCATTGGGGTCTTGATAATCTGTTATTTCCTCCGCTCCGTAGTCGAAGTAGAAATCCTCCTCCAGGTCCATGTTTTTGGACTTGAAGCTCCATTCAAGTCGATTCATAACAGAGAGTAAACTCAAACCTCCTGGGTGTATAGTGTTTTAAAAGAAATGACACAGCAACAGGTTAAACTAGTGAAATACATATGTGAATAAGCTGCATGTGCATGATCTGTCAGTGAGTGGAGCTGAAGGTTTGAGCTCCACACGGAGAGTAGGCTGGTCCGTCTGTCAGCAACAGATGACTGTCTGTCTGTCTCCAGGGGGAGTTTCCTTCTGTCACCTGAGCAACTGTTACCATCTCACTGTCAATAACCACTCTGTGACCTGTCCTCATTCAAGGCTCCCTCACTATGACTGTTTTACAATGGAAAATCACACACAGCGTCCACGCACACACCTGTGTGATGTGATCAAATGCAATAAATAATGTTTGCTCAAGATGTCTTAATTGGTTTTGTGGGTTAAAATATACACGTCATCACAAAATACTGCCATAAAAACGACCAAAACATTGAATCAACACCTCTCTGGTATCAGGAAATACAAAATAAAATTAGAATTAGGGTCCAGTTTATTGTTTCTCTCAATGTTTCAGTTATAAGAGGAATATTTCAGGAAGATATAAATAAACACACAGCTAAAAACAACAACAAGCTGAATAAAGATAGGTAAACATACACGTTTAACTATGACGTACATACAACTAGTTAAGTATAAATGCAATTATTACATTTTATTTATCATTATTAAATATATTATATATACACAATATATACATTAAACAGTGCTTTACTGTATTTTATTTTCATTTTGAGTTTCATTGAGAACAATGCAGTCTTTCTCAGGAATGCCCTGATCACATTTAACCCAGTTAGAAACTGGAAGCTGTCCAGTACAACTACAGGCTGATCTGCTGGCCACTGAGCATTGTATGATTAATGTAATGGCTTACTTTAGATACATAAAGTAGGTGGATATGTACAGTATATACAGCATGCTTACAGTAGCTCTATATTTGAGAAAACACAACATATTCATACAGGAAATGGAGAAATTCCCAAAGGTCCTTGTACCTATGGTATCATTAATATCCATGTGATGTTTAAATATCAATCCAACATTTTCATCTGCATCATCTGCAGCTTTAGCTCCGTTGTCTATTTGTTTTCTATGCACTTATAAAAGACAAAGTGCACCAATCATGTGTTACCATGTGTAACCTTTACATTAGGAGTGGGCAACATAATCAGTATGGACAGTGGGGTGATATTAATTTGAGTATACTTATTTTAATAATATATAATATTGTATTATTGTAAGGAAATATCTTGATGTGTCAATATTTGTGTAATAAAATCTCTTCTCTCATCTTGATTGTACAAAACACTCTTCAAAACTTGTCCAACAAGAAAATTATTTTGCTTATATCCTGTTTTCTTAGTACATGTTGCACCGTTTGGGTGATCTGCAATGCACATATAATCAAAACGTGTCCAAAATCTATATTTTGGCAGTGAGTATGACTGTGAATGAGTCTCTACTCCTTACAGGAGACCGCTGTTTCTGTCATCTGTCCACCCAACAAGTGCTCAACAAGTGCACTGTGCATCAGGACCACTGAGCAGAGTGGAGTGTCTGCATGCTCTGTCTAGAGGTCAAAGTTCATCCCTTCACCTCTCCCCCCCATGGGGTTTCATAGAGCTGGGGGCAGTGTCAGGGGAATAAAAGACGAAGCATCCTGACGCATGCTAGGCTTTTGTTGTCGAGGAGGGGGCACAGCTTCTGTACATATGGCAGCAGGGACCAAGCAAACATAGACGTCTTGATACACACACCGCTCACTGTCTTCATTGTTCCTGTTCAGATTATAAGAGGGTGACGGAGGGGCTTGTGCCATGAGTGTGACGAACATACCGTCTGTTGTGAAGTTTAACAGCTACACATGTGCACACAAGAGGAGAGGAGACCTTTTAGAGTCACAACAACACAGTCAGACAAAGCTACTGAAGCATGTGTGTGTACAGCCATGTGTCACAGGTTCTCACAAAGCTAAATAGCAACTGTTTTCACCACTTAAAATAACATCTTCTTCTCCTGAGTCAGAGCACTTTCCAACTTGCACCATTTAGGTTCAAGGTTTTCTGCTGTAAGAGCCTCTGCAGGCGATGTAAAGAAATTGACTCAAGGCTTACCTATGCAGGGCTGATGGCCATGAAAGCCTGGTTTATGTTTTAAATCAAAGAATCAAGTGCTGACAAGAATAACACTGTCAGTGTGCACAACTCCTAATAAAGCAAACTGTAGCTACATCGCCTGCGTCAGCAAGACCTGTGATGGGGCTGAGAGTGCTGAGCGTGTCGAATTATGGTTAGAGTAAAGGGCAGATAAATATTACAGATACTTAAGATGAGGATAATGCTGTGCAGAGCAAAAACACGGTGAGTGACACTATATATCACGGTTTTTCAGGAAAGATCACATCAAGCAAGTAAGGCCCCAAAATCATTATGTCCACCCCTGACCAGAGGATGGACGCTGATGCAAATACATCCGTAGAGTGAGAGTTATAAATGAATGTGTTTGGTTACTACAAGTCATATATATTCATATTTTACAGTACATGACCACGGAGGTCGATTTTATGGATGTTTAAAGTGAGCAGTGGTCAAATTTAATTTGAATACAAAGTATAATAAAGTATATAACCAGCAAATGTGCATAATCTATCAAATCAGTGTAGATGATCTTCTTATAAAGTGTTGCATTGTTGTGTTTACTGTATATTTTTAAAATTATTTTAATGTTGGTTGATTTTAACAGTTCTATACACACCATACATGTCATATCTTTAAATTCAAATCATATGTTTTGTATGTAAAATCTCCAAAGTAACAAGTAACGCTCTCAATTCAGTGTGGTTTTTCAGGGAAAACTACTTATTGGGTACATGGTTTTACTTTACACATACAAAGGAGTATTAACGATCAGTCAAAGACTTCTAGTGGCTCCTAGTGGACAGAAATGTAAAACACACTTTGTCTCTTCAGGACTGATTTGTTCCCACAGAGTTCAGTGTGATGTGGCAGTCAAGTGAAGAAACTCTGAGATATATTGTGTCAGTACCACAGGTTCTCCCACACGACTTGTGTGTGTGTTATTGATTTTATATAATGCTATCGCTGGGTACTAATTCCATTTTATTTGTGTTTTAATTGCTCCTGAAATGTCTTAATTCTGGGTGTAAAGCACTTTGTAAGTGCTGCATAAATAAAGTTTATTAGAATTGTTATTATTGTAGTTATTTATACATTTATGTCAAAATGTAACTTGATTCTTTTATTATTATGTTTTAATTATTTGCTACTCTGCCCTGTGATGAGCTAGTGACTTGTCCAGGATGCACCCCGCCCCTCGTCCCAAAGGCTCCAACCCCACTGTGACCCTGATGAGGATAGGCAGTTACAGATAATAGATGGATGGATGGATGATGGATGGATATTTCCTACCCCCACCATGTAAGAGGGAGCACTACCTCAGGTGCTTCATTCCAGCAGCTGTCAAACTCTTAACACCAGCATGACTTAATGTAACACTGTTAAATTACTCAGCTACTTTTACTTTTTCCTCTGTGTGTGTGTGTGTGTGTGTGTGTGTGTGTGTGTGTGTGTGTGTGTGTGTGTGTGTGTGTGTGTGTGTGTCGTTGTGTGTGGTGTTGTTGTGTGTGTGTGTGTGTGTGTGTGCATGATACAAATGATCCAACATGCATGTCTGTATACTTGAAATGTGGATATAACATTATATTTTTTTGAACTGCTACTTTTCTCCCATTCCAAGTATATCCAAGTATTATTTTTTTTATATTATTATTTATTGTATTTTTCTTTATATTCTTGTGAGTATTTTCCTATCCACCTTGTGTATATGAGCTGCTGCGACAAGTAAATTTAATCCGGTGTGGCACCATTAAGCTTATCTTATTTTTATTTTTTAGCCATTTTGCATCATGAGTTTTACTATATCTTTCGCTAGTGAATATACTTTGTTATCTCAGAGCTGTTGTATTTGTGCTTAGGTACAAATATAAATGCACGTCTCGTACTTGTAGTATTAGTACACCAACACTGTTGTCACATAAAGAAGCAGTACACACTCCGGCCACAGGCGGCGCTATGTGACCGAGCATTGAACACTGTGACAGGAGGAAGCGCAGTTTGAAAACACGCTTGAACTTCAGCGCCGGAGCGGAGCTGACTTCACTCCCTGTCATAGATAGCGTTATATTATTATTATTATGATTAGCGTCTGTCATTAAAGTGACGTGGAGAGGAGCGTGGGGACAGTTTCAGCGATTAAAGCTTTAGGGTGAGTAAACCTGACGTTTACTGCGCAGTCACCGTCGTTATAGCAAACCCCGTTTAACGCTTGGTCTTTTCTAAACATTTCATGATTATACCGAGCTAGATGTGTGACTTATTGTAAACATTACGAGCCTCTCAGTTTAATCAGAGCACCTGCCTGCCTGTGCGAGCTGCTGCAGATCATTTCACCTGTTTGTTTCCTGTCCAGGTACCCTCGAGGCAGCTCCTGCCTCACGCGCTGCAGGTGCGATGAGCTCCCCTGTCCTCTGCTCACCTGGCTGGCTGCAGAGCTGACCTCTGTCTGCCCGGAGCTGCAAGGTTTCTATCATGCATACATGGCTATGAGTGGTTCTCTGCAGGAACTACAGTTTCCTGCACATACACTCTGTATGTGCAGGACAAGTGTGACTGGACTGTGTTTCCTGCAGAGAATAAATAAATAAATAAAATAAAAAAAAAAAAAAAAAAAAAAATATATATATATATATATATATTATATATATATATATATATATCTATATATATATATATATATTATATATATGAGAGAGAGAGGAGGAGAATAGGTGGTGGAGGATGCAGGACTTCAGCATATGATTAAAGTACTTGAGCCGCTGTATACTTCAGCAACCCAGTAATTCAAGGCAAACGTTGTTAATCTTTTTTTTGCCAAATAATTATAAAACGTGTAATGCAGCAGTTGCTCTCCTCTTGCTGTTTCAAAATCTCCCTTCACTTTAATTTACGATTGTTACAATGAAGCACTTAATCCCTACTCAGCTGCCTCAGTATTTCAGTTTTTTGCATGATTGCATGACATGTCTCATGAATATCTGATTCAAAAAAATAATCTAATTATTAGGCCTATATCTGATACATGGTATTTTTAGAGTGTAAAAAACACAAACACAAACAAACAAAATGGATGGTAATGGATACCAATAACCTGTGTATATACCTGGATACCTGTACCTGTGTGTAAAACCTGTGTTTCGCTTTAACGAGTGACCCTGTTAATTGGTGATGGTCACCTGATGCATCTGAGGTTGTTGTAGTTACAATAGGCCAATATAAGCTGATTGAATCTCATTTAAAGTCCAGTGTGTAGGATTTAGTTGCTGTTCTCCTCTCCTCACCCTCTCCTGGCTGTGAAAGTTTACATCTAAATCAGTGTTTGGTTTGTCTGTTCTGGACTATGTAGTTCATTTTGAACACACACACAACAAAAACACAACAATTGTTTTTTCAGGTGATTGTACATGAGTGAAAACATACTAATGGATATTGTATTTTATCCATGCAAATAGATACTCTTAGTCTTACACACTGGAACAAAAAGAAATGTAAAATACAAATGGTGCCCTGTGCTATAGTATATAAATTATGAGACTGTGCAAGATTGTTTTAACATTAAGCACATTGAAAAATGTGTTTCATAAAAAAACATGTCATGTTTTTACTCCTCTTTTCAGACTCTGACAGACAGGTGACGTCTTGCTGTAGGAGAGCTGAGAGATTTACTGTCAAACATGTTCTTTCCCGTCACTGTGCTGACCTCAGGGTGATGGGGCCGTCCATCCTCAATAAAGTCACTGGTGAGAATGATAGGAGTCCACTGGGTTCAATTGTATTGTGAGTTGTGTTTAAGGTCATAACAGATTGTTGTAGTGCCCATGGATTTGTAGTTCTCTTTCTTTTTTAAAGGAAAGGTGTATCTTCTTAAAAATTTGTTTACTTCTTTAGAGTTCCTCGCATCAGAACTGCAAGCAGCTCGCATAATCAGCCTAAAGGTTGCCTCCTGAGGAGAGATAACAGAAGAAGGTCTGAAAAAGAGCAGCGGGTTGATGATCCAGCCATGAACTGACGGAGGAATATGAAGATGATGACCGTTCTGACAAAGGCCGAAGGCAGGCAGAGTTCAGCAGATGGTATTACTGCTGCATGCCCTCGACATGGACACCTCCTCTAAATTTACAGATGTGTTGGTGAGGTGAGTCTGACATAAAATGACTGATTTATGTGTAAGTCTGACTTATAAACTGATAAGCACTGACTTTGTTATTTTAATGCAGGTGGAGTGAGGGCTTGCCCGTCTACCATGTGGAGACATGACAAAACCCGCTTCTTAACAAGAGCCTCAGCACAGAGCAGTGGGTATGTTGCCCGGCCTGTTTATATACATACTGTAACTCAACAACATAACAGCGTTGTCATCTTTTGTCCTTTTACAGATGGGAGTTAAAAGATCAACAAAATTTTGTCAGGATCTCATTGTCGGCGACAGATGATGATCAAACGCTTACGGTTCGCTCGGTCATTCGCATGGGGAGAAAACACAAAGGTAGCATGATGGATCACTGAATCACTTCATTAGGACTCACTCGCCTTAGGAACAGTCATACCAAAGTGTATAAAATGGTTGTTAGCTGGGTTTTACTCAGTGTCTTTTGCCTTCAGCGTGTGCAGCGAGCTAAACATGCTTTCAATGAAGGTTATAAGATAAGACAACAATTTCAATCACCGTAGTTCAGATGAATGTTCTGTGAGGCTGTACTTCGGCACAGCTTTTTCTCAGAGTTGTTGTGTAGTGTTTCCATCGCTTCATTTTGTTCATTTCAAGGGGAATCCGACTTATCACGACCGGTGACAGGCATCAGTATAGAAATAACTTTATGTAGATCTTTAGAGGCATCAGTGTTAAATTGAGACTGATCATAATCACTTTTATTGGTCAGGTATGTGTACACATACAATGAATTTGACTCCAGTTTCACTTTGTCTCAGCTTACATAGATAGATATAGATATACATACAGCTAAAGACAAGGAGCTTTCTCGTAAACATGAACTTTATTCATACCAGTTGAAAAAGTACTTACTTAAGGTGCATTTACGATGTTCACCATCCATGAATGTCTGACAAAATTTCATTGAATCGTCCAATTGTTTTATTTAGATGTGTAAGTTTCAATTTCTTTCCAGTATTTCACTCTGTGCTGGCTGACAGACTACAGTGCCTCACATAGAGCCACAAGTGGCTAATAATGCTTGAAAGAAATCCAGGTTGCTGCTGACTACAGTTGACTTACTTCACCACCTGTTACCTGATACAAAACAGAAGTCTCGCTGTGCGTCACAACAAACCTCCCAGTTCAATCAGTCTTTTGTTTACAGGAGCGCAGTGAGCACTGGCCTCAGTACCTCCTCTTTCATCCCTCGCTGGCTCTACCCGAGTCTCCCCATCTCTTCTGATTGCTGCCAGAGAGGATCCGTCTTTCATTGAGCCTGTCAAAGCGGAACAGCACCCCCGTCTACAAGGTACGAAACATAAAAGGTTATAAACCATCGCTGTAATTCTAAATGAAGACACCGCGAGCTGATGGTTTCTTGTTTTTCTTTTGTCTTACTAGACGTTGATGGGCAGCGTACCAGACAGAGGTGGACGGCCAGGTGAAATGAGCCACCTATGCCAGAGTGGCAAGGTCGAAGTGCGAAAGGAACACGATCGGACGAGGGGCAGACACTATCAACGGCGTAATTCTTCCAATAAAAAGAATAAAGGGAAAAAAGAGTAAACGCTCTTCTCTTTGGCTTTACAGTTTATTTGAGATTATGATTTTTCTTTATTTAAATTATGAAATAAAATATGGCTGTGGAAGGCTACATATGATATAATTTTAGAGTGGTGTACAATGTATGTATAACGTTATGTTATAGGACATACAAATACCCGACTCATTGCTATAATGTCTGGTATTGACCAGATATTTTTGTTGTAAAAAAAAAAACTTGAAATAAACTAATTTTTGGCTTTGCACATTTTTAGGTTTGTTTACAAAAGAATAACCTATTAAACACAGAATGTATTGTCATGCTTTTTATGTTTAAAACACCTGATTATATATATTTAGTTCGCTCCTTTTAGTGAGAAAAACTGATGGGAAATGGTATTCTCATTTATGAAACTGTTTATTCAAGACACCAGCAAAACTGATTGGTTTGGTTGCATTGTTTTTTCGCCTGGCCTCTTTGGGAAAATTGAGACACAAAACTGAGTTACCTACTTGTGTCAGTCTCAGTGGTTTGGATTTTTCTTCCACCTGTGCCTTTAAATTAACATTTTTGTTATGATGGATTTTAACACACATTTTAAGCTCAAAAGACACATTGTGAAAAACAAACAAACAAGCTTTTGTGAAACACACACAATATTTCAAAATTTGTATCACTATTATTTTAATGTATTTCAGGACACATTGTATGGGGAAAACTTACATAGTTACACCAATTAAATACCAGACAGGACAGGCAGACACAGGATAGCTAGATAGATAGATAGATAGATAGATCGATAGATAGATAGATAGGATAGTGATAGATAGATATAGATAGATGAATAGATACTTTATTCACCCGAAGGCGCATGCAACATACAAATATACATTAGAATACCTATACCAGAGTAACCACACATTAAAATTAACCTGCGATAGATCTTAATTTAAATTATACAGAGAAAATTAAACATTTCCAGAGAATTAGGAAGAGAAAAGTCTTCCTTATTGAAGGGGTTTTTTTTTCCCATAACCAGTAGTCTCAAACTGTTTGTATGTTTTCCTGATAAAATGTTAAAGATAGATAGATAGATGCGTGTCTCGTGCACTTCCCTTATTTGTCATTATTCTTGAGCCTGTGTTTT